>NC_060187.1:14261869-14271869 GCF_021184085.1 Oncorhynchus gorbuscha | reverse complement strand
TCGTTTACAATTTCACAACATCCTGTGGTGAGCCTAAAACAGGAAGGGCCAAAACGTCATCAAACCAATGATAAAGCAAACTTTTAATGCCAGTCCTGGCGACATCGTGTGGAAGCTGTAGGCGTTTACAGGGCATCCTCATTTATTTTCTGTTGCCTTAGACAATACATTGACTGGCGGATTGATATTTCTTTTCTGTTTTTGGTGAACAGTTTTTCGAGGGATTTTTACTCCTAAACACGTTATGTTATAGCCACAGACACAATTACCAGTTTTAGAGACTTCAGAGTGTTTTCTATACACACATACTTATCATATGCATATAATATATTCCTGGCATGAGTAGCAGGACTTTGAAATGTTGCGCGATTTTTAACAAAAAGCTGCAAAAATTCGCATGATCCCTAACAGGTTTTAAAAGCTCCCTCAGGACCACACTGCCTGTACACTAGGAACTAAGACCCCAGCTAGTTAAGAGCTCCCTCAGGACCACACTGCCTGTACACTAGGAACTAAGACCCCAGCGAGTTAAGAGCTCCCTCAGGACCACACTGCCTGTACACTAGGAACTAAAACCCCAGCTAGCTAAGAGCTCCTTCAGGACCACACTGCCTGTACACTAGGAACTAAGAACCCAGCTAGTTAAGAGCATACACTGTATGTATGTGAGAAAAACAGACACAGATAACTGTGGTGAGGCAACATTGAATATGTTGTAATAATAAACACGTCTTTTCTCTCTCCACAGACCTTCGGCCTGAAAGACAAATCATCTTCTGTATAAATAAATGAGAAACATGTCGTGGCACTCTAAGTCCCTCAGACAGACAGACAGACAGGCCGCCGAGCTCTGCTGAATTCAACCTGACTTCTGTGGTGATCGTCATTCAACATGAACAAATGGGTCATTATCATTGAGCCTGAGAGAGCCCGACTCATCATCCTGGGACAGAGAGACTCACTCTGCTGCTTGGACAGAAATGACACACATCCATAAGATTCACACCAACCAAAAACACACAGGCACACAACAAACCAAGCCTTTTGATGGGTGAATTCCATGGTCAACATGAAAGCTACAGCCTCTCTCCTTATCCCCCCCCCATTGCCTCTACTCCCCCGTTCATCTCTCCATTCATTCAGAAGTAACACCATCCCCATCCTCCCATCCCAACTCCAGCTAGGAGCAGCGGGAGGGCCGGGGTGCCTAAATTAACCTGATTCCACATTATCATCAATTAAAAGCGGCTAAACTTTCTTCAGAGGGCTTTTAAAATCAAACAAAGACCCTCCCAGCCTGGACCATGTATAATTCAACATATGGATAAGCTCAATTAGCAGCTGATTCCACAGGGAGGGGGAAATAGGGAGGAGAGAGGGGTGTGTGAGCAGGTAGGGGGATGGGGAGGGAGGGATGTGTGAGGAGGTAGGGGGATGGGGAGGGAAGGGTGTGTGAGGAGGTAGGGGGATGGGGAGGGAGGGGTGTGTGAGGAGGTAGGGGGCTGGGGAGGGAGGGGAGAAGAGAGAACTAGAGCAGGAGCTAAAGGGTGGAGGCAGGGATGCGTATGTGTGTGTGTGTGTGGGAGGGGGGGGGGGGTTGGGATACAGATCATCAGAGTCTGACAGCGTTCACAGTGATATGCACGCAGCCCCATATACTTCCTCTCTTAAATCATAGATCAAAAACCCATTTCTGCAGGTTATTACAGCTGGAGAGCCAGGATCACAGACGGACATACCACGTCAGGCAGGAAATCAATTATCATCAGAACCTCCATGAAATATTTCTAAGATGTAATAACCAATCTTATTTTCCCCTTCGTATATGGTTGTGATAGATAAAAAGGCGATAGAACGAACGTGGAGCCAATATAAGTCCCCCCCCCCCCGGTGTCAATACAATAGAAATGAAAAGGGAATGAGATATGTGAGAAGTTTCCTTGATAGCCATTTCAATGTGATGAATAACAGTAGAGACAGAGGAGCTCCCTTCGTGTTTCGAACCATTAGGGTGTGAGAGGATGTGATACAGGCTGAGGCGCACGGCCGATTGGCTTCCATGACTACATCAACAACAGCTTATGCGTTAATTACCCGTCGACAAACTCCCAGATGTAACGATAGAGATATACAGAGATCAGATGATATAATACTGTGTGACTATAGGGATACAGTGTGGCTGAATACTGGCAACACACTATAACTAGTGAATAGATTGATCCCGAGGTAGATAGATGCCTATGGCATTGATAGCTGTATGTTTATTTATGTACTTATTTAACCAGTCAGTTAAGAACAAATTCTTATTTACAATGACGGCCTAGGAACAAGTGTCTATCGCCTCCTTTGAATTCCATGCTGTCACAGTTACTAGCCCTTTCAAGCTTAACATCCTTATCATTTATCGCCCTCCAGGTTCCCTCGGAGAGTTCATCAATGAGCTTGATGCCTTGATAAGCTCCTTTCCTGAGGACGGCTCACCTCTCACAGTTCTGGGCGACTTTAACCTCCCCACGTCTACCTTTGACTCTTTCCTCTCTGCCTCCTTCTTTCCACTCCTCTCCTCTTTTGACCTCACCCTCTCACCTTCCCCCCCTACTCACAAGGCAGGCAATACGCTCGACCTCATCTTTACTAGATGCTGTTCCTCCACTAACCTCATTGCAACTCCCCTCCAAGTCTCCGACCACTGCCTTGTATCCTTTTCCCTCTCGCTCTCATCCAACACCTCCCACACTGCCCCTACTCGGATGGTATCGCGCCGTCCCAACCTTCGCTCTCTCTCCCCCGCTACTCTCTCCTCTTCCATCCTATCATCTCTTCCCTCCGCTCAAACCTTCTCCCACCTATCTCCTGATTCTGCCTCCTCAACCCTCCTCTCCTCCCTCTCTGCATCCCTTGACTCTCTATGTCCCCTATCCTCCAGGCCGGCTCGGTCCTCCCCTCCCGCTCCGTGGCTCGATGACTCATTGCGAGCTCACAGAACAGGGCTCCGGGCAGCCGAGCGGAAATGGAGGAAAACTCGCCTCCCTGCGGACCTGGCATCCTTTCACTCCCTCCTCTCTACATTTTCCTCCTCTGTCTCTGCTGCTAAAGCCACTTTCTACCACGCTAAATTCCAAGCATCTGCCTCTAACCCTAGGAAGCTCTTTGCCACCTTCTCCTCCCTCCTGAATCCTCCGCCCCCCCCCCTCCTCCCTCTCTGCAGATGACTTCGTCAACCATTTTGAAAAGAAGGTCGACGACATCCGATCCTTGTTTGCTAAGTCAAACGACACCGCTGGTTCTGCTCACACTGCCCTACCCTGTGCTCTGACCTCTTTCTCCCCTCTCTCTCCAGATGAAATCTCGCGTCTTGTGACGGCCGGCCGCCCAACAACCTGCCCGCTTGACCCTATCCCCTCCTCTCTTCTCCAGACCATTTCCGGAGACCTTCTCCCTTACCTCACCTCGCTCATCAACTCATCACTGACCGCTGGCTACGTCCCTTCCGTCTTCAAGAGAGCGAGAGTTGCACCCCTTCTGAAAAAACCTACACTCGATCCCTCCGATGTCAACTATTACAGACCAGTATCCCTTCTTTCTTTTCTCTCCAAAACTCTTGAACGTGCCGTCCTTGGCCAGCTCTCCCGCTATCTCTCTCTGAATGACCTTCTTGATCCAAAATCAGTCAGGTTTCAAGACTAGTCATTCAACTGAGACTGCTCTCCTCTGTATCACGGAGGCGCTCCGCACTGCTAAAGCTAACTCTCTCTCCTCTGCTCTCATCCTTCTAGATCTGTCGGCTGCCTTCGATACTGTGAACCATCAGATCCTCCTCTCCACCCTCTCCGAGTTGGGCATCTCCGGCGCGGCCCACGCTTGGATTGCGTCCTACCTGACAGGTCGCTCCTACCAGGTGGCATGGCGAGAATCTGTCTCCTCACCACGCGCTCTCACCACTGGTGTCCCCCAGGGCTCTGTTCTTGGCCCTCTCCTATTCTCGCTATACGCCAAGTCACTTGGCTCTGTCATAACCTCACATGGTCTCTCTTATCATTGCTATGCAGACGACACACAATTAATCTTCTCCTTTCCCCCTTCTGATGACCAGGTGGCGAATCGCATCTCTGCATGTCTGGCAGACATATCAGTGTGGATGACGGATCACCACCTCAAGCTGAACCTCGGCAAGACGGAGCTGCTCTTCCTCCCGGGGAAGGACTGCCCGTTCCATGATCTCGCCATCACGGTTGACAACTCCATTGTGTCCTCCTCCCAGAGCGCCAAGAACCTTGGCGTGATCCTGGACAACACCCTGTCGTTCTCAACCAACATCAAGGCGGTGGCCCGTTCCTGTAGGTTCATGCTCTACAACATCCGCAGAGTACGACCCTGCCTCACACAGGAAGCGGCGCAGGTCCTAATCCAGGCACTTGTCATCTCCCGTCTGGATTACTGCAACTCGCTGTTGGCTGGGCTCCCTGCCTGTGCCATTAAACCCCTTCAACTCATCCAGAACGCCGCAGCCCGTCTGGTGTTCAACCTTCCCAAGTTCTCTCACGTCACCCCGCTCCTCCGTTCTCTCCACTGGCTTCCAGTTGAAGCTCGCATCCGCTACAAGACCATGGTGCTTGCCTACGGAGCTGTGAGGGGAACGGCACCTCAGTACCTCCAGGCTCTGATCAGGCCCTACACCCAAACAAGGGCACTGCGTTCATCCACCTCTGGCCTGCTCGCCTCCCTACCACTGAGGAAGTACAGCTCCCGCTCAGCCCAGTCAAAACTGTTCGCTGCCCTGGCCCCCCAATGGTGGAACAAACTCCCTCACGACGCCAGGACAGCGGAGTCAATCACCACCTTCCGGAGACACCTGAAACCCCACCTCTTTAAGGAATACCTAGGATAGGATAAGTAATCCCTCTCACCCCCCCCCCCCCTAAGTTTTAGATGCACTATTGTTAAGTGACTGTCCCACTGGATGTCATAAGGTGAATGCACCAATTTGTAAGTCGCTCTGGATAAGAGCGTCTGCTAAATGACTTAAATGTAAATGTAAATGTAAGTTAACTGCCTTGTTCAGGGCCAGAACGGCATATTTTTATCTTGTCAGCTCGGGGATTCAATCTTGCAAACTATTGGTTACAAGTCCAATGCTCTAACCACTAGGATACCTGCCTCTAACCACTAGGATACCTGCCTCTAACCACTAGGATACCTGCCTCTAACTACTAGGATATCCGCCTCTAACCACTAGGCTACCTGCCACTAGCCACTTGGATACCTGCCTCTAACCACTAGGCTACCCGCCTCTAACCACTAGGATACCTGCCTCTAACCACTAGGCTACCCGCCTCTAACCACTAGAATACCTGCCTCTAACCACTAGGATACCCACCTCCAACAACTAGGCTACCTGCCTCTAACAACTAGGATAAATGCCTCTAACCACTAGGCTACCTGCCTCTAACCACTAGGTTACCCGCCTCTAACCACTAGGCTACCCGCCTCTAACCACTAGGATACCCGCCTCTAACCACTAGGATACCCACCTCTAACCACTAGGATACCCGCCTCTAACCACTAGGATACCCCCTTCTAACCACTAGGCTACCCGCCTCTAACCACTAGGATACCCGCCTCTAACCACTAGGATACCCGCCTCTAACCACTAGGCTACCCGCCTCTAACCACTAGGATACCCACCTCTAACCACTAGGATACCCGCCTCTAACCACTAGGATACCTGCCTCTAACCACTAGGATACCCGCCTCCAACCACTAGGATACCCGCCTCTAACCACTAGGATACCTGCCTCTAACCACTAGGCTACACGCCTCTAACCACTAGGCTACCTGCCTCTAACCACTAGGATACCCGCCTCTAACCACTATGATACCCGCCTCCAACCACAAGGCTACCCGCCTTTAACCACTAGGCTACCCTCCTCTAACCACTAGGCTACCTGCCTCTAACCACTAGGCTACCCTCCTCTAACCACTAGGCTACCTGCCTCAAACCACTAGGCTACCTGCCTCTAACCACTAGGCTACCTGCCTCTAACCACTAGGCTACCTGCCTCTAACCACTAGGCTACCTGCCTCTAACCACTAGGCTACCCACCTTTAACCACTAGGCTACCCGCCTCTAACCACTAGGCTACCTGCCTCTAACCACTAGGCTACCTGCCTCTAACCACTAGGCTACCTGCCTCTAACCACTAGGCTACCCGCCTCTAACCACTAGGCTACCTGCCTCTAACCACTAGGCTACCTGCCTCTAACCACTAGGCTACCCACCTTTAACCACTAGGCTACCCGCCTCTAACCACTAGGCTACCCGCCTCTAACCACTAGGCTACCTGCCTCTAACCACTAGGCTACCTGCCTCTAACCACTAGGCTACCTGCCTCTAACCACTAGGCTACCTGCCTCTAACCACTAGGCTACCCGCCTCTAACCACTAGGCTACCTGCCTCTAACCACTAGGCTACCTGCCTCTAACCACTAGGCTACCCGCCTTTAACCACTAGGCTACCTGCCTCTAACCACTAGGATACCCGCCTCTCAAAGGTGTATGCTACTACTCTCTCTCTCTCTCTCTCTCTGAGGGAATAAAGGCTAAACACTAGGACTAAACACTAGAACTAAACACTAGAACTAACACTAGGACTAAACACTAGAACTAAACACTAGGACTAAACACTAGGACTAAACACTAGGACTAAACATTAGGACTAACACTTGGACTAACACTAGGACTAAACACTAGGACTAACACTAGGACTAAACACTAGGACTAACACTAGGACTAAACACTAGAACTAAACACTAGGACTAAACACTAGGACTAAACACTAGGACTAACACTAGAACTAAACACTAGGACTAAACACTAGGACTAAACACTAGGACTAAACACTAGGACAAACACTAGGACTAACACTAGGACTAAACACTAGGACTAAACATTAGGACTAACACTTGGACTAACACTAGGACTAAACACTAGAACTAAACACTAGGACTAAACACTAGGACTAACACTAGGACTAACACTAGGACTAAACACTAGGACTAACACTAGGGCTAAACACTAGAACTAAACACTAGGACTAAACACTAGGACTAAACACTAGGACTAACACTAGGACTAACACTAGGACTAAACACTAGGACTAACACTAGGGCTAAACACTAGGACTAACACTAGGACTAACACTAGGACTAAACACTAGAACTAAACACTAGGACTAAACACTAGAACTAAACACTAGGACTAAACACTAGGACTAACACTAGGGCTAACACTAGGACTAAACACTAGGACTAAACACTAGGACTAACACTTGGACTAACACTAGGACTAAACACTAGAACTAAACACTAGGACTAAACACTAGGACTAAACACTAGGACTAACACTAGTACTAACACTAGGGCTAACACTAGGACTAAACACTAGGACTAACACTAGGACCAACACTAGGACTAACACTAGGGCTAACACTAGGACTAAACACTAGGACTAACACTAGGACTAACACTAGGACTAACACTAGGGCTAAACATTATGGCTAACTCAGGGTAAACTAGAGAGGGTTGAGAGAGGGGACAGAGACTGAGGGGAGAGAGGGGCTAGAGATAGAGGGGAGAGAGGGGAGAGAGGGAAGAGAGATAGAGGGGAGAGAGGGGATAGAGATAGAGGGGACAGAAGGGAAAGAGATAGAGGGCGAAGTGAAGATCATCGCCTCTCCAGCTCCAGACAGTCTCAGTGTGTGTTGGTCTATTTTAGGTTTGACCTCAGATAACACCGAAAACCTGTGTGTGTGTGTGTGTTTTTGTGTGTGTGTGTGTGTCAGAGGAGGCTGGTGAGAGGAGCTATACTGGCTCATTGTAATAGCTGGAATGGAATTAATGGAACGGAGTCAAAACAAATCAAACACAAGGAAACCACGTTTGACGGTTCCATTTATTCCATTCCAGCTATTACAATGAGCCCGTTCTCCTATAGAATATCCCACCAGCCTCCTCTGGTGTGTGTATTCAGTAAAAACCTGTATTCTGAGAGGCCCTTTTGTTTTCCCTAATGGCCTGGCAGGAAGCTGTTAGATCTGGTAAAGGTTATATGTATGATACATAATATCCTCTAAACGGAGACGCAGGGAGATCAATATTACTATAGGTCATATGTCTAAGCAGGGGGAAATCAATGCTGCTATTATGGCTCTCGTATTGGGTGGAGAACGGCAAGGTGGACGATTTCTCTCTGGCTTGCCGTGTGGACGGGAGTGTGTGAGTGTGTGGGGGGGGGTATATGTGTGTGTGTGTGTGTGTGTGTGTGTGTGTGTGTGTGTGTGTGTGTGTGTGTGTGTGTGTGTGTGTGTGTGTGTGTGTGTGTGTGTGTGTGTGTGTGTGTGTGTGTGTGTGTGTGTGTGTGTGTGTGTGTGGTGTGTATATGTGTGTGTGTGTGTGTGTGTGTGTGTGTGTGTGTGTGTGTGTGTGTGTGTGTGTGTGTGTGTGTGTGTGTGTGTGTGTGTGTGTGTGTGTGTGTGTGTGTGTGTGTGTGTGTGTGTGTGTGTGTGTGTGACATATAATGCGTGTGAGCAACCCCTTGACAGCCTTCTCACTACACACAGACAGACAGACGGACAGACGGAAAGATGATGTTTCAATCTCAGCCGTTCAGAGAGACAAATCTACCGTATTGAGCTGTTGTAGAAACCTATTTTCCACTCACACATCGTCAGGGAGAAAACGACAGTCTCACACAGCGTCAGGGAGGAAACGACAGTCTCACACAGTGTCACGGAGAAAACGACAGTCTCACACAGTGTCAGGGAGGAAACGACAGTCTCACACAGTGTCAGGGAGAAAACGACAGTCTCACACAGTGTCAGGGAGGAAACGACAGTCTCACACAGCGTCAGGGTGAATTGATCAAGGAAACGACAGTCTCACCCAGCGTCAGGGTGAAAACGACAGTCTCACACAGTGTCAGGGAGGAAACGACAGTCTCACACAGTGTCAGGGAGGAAACGACAGTCTCACACAGTGTCAGGGAGGAAACGACAGTCTCAGTGTCAGGGTGGAAACGACAGTCTCACCCAGCGTCAGGGTGGAAACGACAGTCTCACACAGTGTCAGGGAGGAAACGACAGTCTCACACAGTGTCAGGGAGGAAACGACAGTCTCAGCGTCAGGGTGGAAACGACAGTCTCAAACAGCGTCAGGGTGGAAACGACAGTCTCACACAGCGTCAGGGAGGAAACGAGTCTCACAGCGTCAGGGAGGAAACGACAGTCTCACAGCGTCAGGGAGAAAACGACAGTCTCACAGCGTCAGGGAGGAAACGACAGTCTCACAGCGTCAGGGAGGAAACGACAGTCTCACAGCGTCAGGGAGAATTGATCAGGGGAAAGTCAGTGGAGGAAACAACTCTGAAGTCTGAAGGTTCTACACATCAACACACACCAACAACACTGGCAGCTGGGACTAAAAATACCATGTCTGCTATTTGTACCAACACCTTCATCTCCTTAAACTATGTTTCTTCTCTCCACAAGCCGAAACAAATGATCATGAGGAACATATATCTATCATCTCTTCACTCACACATTACATTTAGTCAGTCTTTGATTATCTCTCAACGGAGGATCTAACCATTATTCTATTTCTCTCTCTCTGTATTTCTCTCTCTCTGTATTTCTCTCCCTCTCTCTGTATTTCTCTCCATCTCTCTGTATTTCTCTCCATCTCTCTGTATTTCTTTCCCTCTCTCTGTATTTCTCTCCCTCTCTCTGTATTTCTCTCCGTCTCTCTGTATTTCTCTCCCTCTCTCTGTATTTCTATCCCTGTCTGTATTTCTCTCTCTCTGTATTTCTCTCCCTCTCTCTGTATTTCTCTCCATCTCTGTATTTCTTTCCCTCTCTCTGTATTTCTCTCCATCTCTCTGTATTTCTTTCCCTCTCTCTGTATTTCTCTCCCTCTCTCTGTATTTCTCTCCGTCTCTCTGTATTTC
>NC_060187.1:14241869-14256869 GCF_021184085.1 Oncorhynchus gorbuscha | reverse complement strand
ACGGTCTACAGGTAGGTTTGTCTGGAAGCCGAGGTAGTCAGACCCTATTGGTAATTCCCTGCCAGCTGATGGTATCATTAATCTAGAGATGGTCTTCAGGAAGGGTTTCTCTTGTCTCCTTCTGAAGGTCAGTGTTGAGCAGTGTTTAGAACCAGGACCCTCTTTACCCCCTCCCCCTCTCTCTGTTCCTCTCTCTCTCACTCTCTCTTTAGACTCTGGACCCTGTTCTCCTCTCTTTACCTCTCTCTTTCTCTGTACCCCTCTCTGTTCCTCTCTCTCTATCTACCTCTCTCTTTACCGCTCTCTGTTCCCCTCTCTCTTTACCGCTCTCTGTTCCTCTCTCTTTACCCCTCTCTCTGTTCCCTATATCTTTACCTCTCTCTTTTCTGACCAGGCTCTCTGTTTCTCTCTTTATCTCTCTGCCCTACTTTAGACTCAGGACCCTGTTCCCTCTCTCTGTTCCCCTCTCTCTTTACTTTCTGACTCTTTACTGCTCTCTGTTCCCTCTCTCTTTACACTCTCTGTTCCCCTCTCCTTTAGGACTCTCTGTTCCTTCTCTCTTTACCTCTCTCTGTTCCCCTCTCTCTTTAGCTCTCTGGTCCCTCTCTCTCTTTACCGCTCTCTGTTCACTCTTTCTGTTCCCCTCTCTCTTTACCTCTCTCTGGACTCTCTGTTCCCCTCTCTCTTTACCTCTCTCTGTTCCCCTCTCTCTTTACCGCTCTCTGGTCCTCTCTCTCTTTACCTCTCTGTTCCTCTCTCTCTTTACCGCTCTCTGGTCCTCTCTCTCTTTACCGCTCTCTGTTCCTCTCTCTCTGTTCCCCTCTCTCTGTTCCCCTCTCTCTTTACCGCTCTCTGTTCCTCTCTCTCTTTACCTCTCTCTGTTCCCCTCTCTCTTTACCTCTCTCTGTTTTCTTTACCGCTCTCTGTTCCCCTCTCTTTACCGCTCTCTGTTCCCCTCTCTCTTTACCTCTCTCTGTTCCCCTCTCTCTTTACCTCTCTCTGTTCCTCTCTCTCTTTACCTCTCTCTGGTCCTCTCTCTCTTTACCTCTCTGTTCCTCTCTCTCTTTACCGCTCTCTGGTCCTCTCTCTCTTTACCGCTCTCTGTTCCTCTCTCTCTGTTCCCCTCTCTCTTTACCGCTTTCTGTTCCTCTCTCTCTTTACCTCTCTCTGTTCCCCTCTCTCTTTACCTCTCTCTGTTCCCCTCTCTCTTTACCGCTCTCTGTTCCCCTCTCTCTTTACCGCTCTCTGTTCCCCTCTCTCTTTACCTCTCTCTGTTCCCCTCTCTCTTTACCTCTCTCTGTTCCCCTCTCTCTTTACCTCTCTCTGTTCCCCTCTCTCTTTACCGCTCTCTGTTCCTCTCTCTCTTTACCTCTCTCTGTTCCCCTCTCTCTTTACCTCTCTCTGTTCCCCTCTCTCTTTACCGCTCTCTCTTTACCTCTCTCTGTTCCCCTCTCTCTTTACCGCTCTCTGTTCCTCTCTCTCTTTACCTCTCTGTTCCCCTCTCTCTGTTCCCCTCTCTCTTTACCGCTCTCTGTTCCTCTCTCTCTTTACCTCTCTGTTCCCCTCTCTCTGTTCCCCTCTCTCTTTACCTCTCTCTGTTCCCCTCTCTCTTTACCGCTCTCTGTTCCTCTCTCTCTTTACCTCTCTGTTCCTCTCTCTCTTTACCGCTCTCTGGTCCTCTCTCTCTTTACCTCTCTGTTCCCCTCTCTCTTTACCGCTCTCTGTTCCTCTCTCTCTTTACCGCTCTCTGTTCCTCTCTCTCTTTACCTCTCTGTTCCCCTCTCTCTTTACCGCTCTCTGTTCCTCTCTCTCTTTACCGCTCTCTGGTCCTCTCTCTCTTTACCTCTCTGTACCGCTCTCTGTTCCCCTCTCTCTTTAACTCTCTCTGATTACCTCTCTCTGTTCCCCTCTCTCTGTTCCCCTCTCTCTTTACCTCTCTCTGTTCCCCTCTCTCTGTTCCCCTCTCTCTTTACCGCTCTCTGTTCCTCTCTCTCTTTACCGCTCTCTGGTCCTCTCTCTCTTTACCTCTCTGTTCCTCTATCTCTTTACCTCTCTCTGTTCCCCTCTCTCTTTACCTCTCTCTGTTCCCCTCTCTCTTTACCGCTCTCTGTTCCTCTCTCTCTTTACCTCTCTCTGTTCCCCTCTCTCTTTACCTCTCTCTGTTCCCCTCTCTCTTTACCGCTCTCTGTTCCTCTCTCTCTTTACCTCTCTCTGTTCCCCTCTCTCTTTACCGCTCTCTGTTCCCCTCTCTCTTTACCGCTCTCTGTTCCTCTCTCTCTTTACCTCTCTCTGTTCCTCTCTCTGTTCCCCTCTCTCTTTACCTCTCTCTGTTCCCCTCTCTCTTTACCGCTCTCTGGTCCTCTCTCTCTTTACCTCTCTGTTCCCCTCTCTCTTTACCTCTCTCTGTTCCCCTCTCTCTTTACCGCTCTCTGTTCCTCTCTCTCTTTACCTCTCTCTGTTCCCCTCTCTCTTTACCTCTCTCTGTTCCCCTCTCTCTGTTCCCCTCTCTCTTTACCTCTCTCTGTTCCCCTCTCTCTTTACCTCTCTCTGTTCCCCTCTCTCTTTACCGCTCTCTGTTCCTCTCTCTCTTTACCTCTCTGTTCCCCTCTCTCTGTTCCCCTCTCTCTTTACCGCTCTCTGTTCCTCTCTCTCTTTACCGCTCTCTGGTCCTCTCTCTCTTTACCTCTCTGTTCCCCTCTCTCTTTACCTCTCTCTGTTCCCCTCTCTCTTTACCGCTCTCTGTTCCTCTCTCTCTTTACCGCTCTCTGGTCCTCTCTCTCTGTTCCTCTCTCTCTTTACGCTCTCTGTTCCTCTCTCTCTTTACCTTCTCTCTGTTCCCCTCTCTCTTTACCGCTCTCTGTTCCTCTCTCTCTTTACCTCTCTCTGTTCCCCTCTCTCTTTACCTCTCTCTGTTCCCCTCTCTCTTTACCTCTCTCTGTTCCCCTCTCTCTTTACCTCTCTCTGTTCCCCTCTCTCTTTACCGCTCTCTGTTCCTCTCTCTCTTTACCTCTCTGTTCCCCTCTCTCTTTACCGCTCTCTGTTCCTCTCTCTCTTTACCGCTCTCTGGTCCTCTCTCTCTTTACCTCTCTGTTCCCCTCTCTCTTTACCGCTCTCTGTTCCTCTCTCTCTTTACCTCTCTCTGTTCCCCTCTCTCTTTACCTCTCTCTGTTCCCCTCTCTCTGTTCCCCTCTCTCTTTACCTCTCTCTGTTCCCCTCTCTCTTTACCTCTCTCTGTTCCCCTCTCTCTTTACCGCTCTCTGTTCCTCTCTCTCTTTACCTCTCTGTTCCCCTCTCTCTTTACCGCTCTCTGTTCCTCTCTCTCTTTACCTCTCTCTGTTCCTCTCTCTCTTTACCTCTCTCTGTTCCCCTCTCTCTTTACCTCTCTCTGTTCCCCTCTCTCTTTACCGCTCTCTGGTCCTCTCTCTCTTTACCTCTCTGTTCCTCTCTCTGTTCCCCTCTCTCTTTACCTCTCTCTGTTCCCCTCTCTCTTTACCGCTCTCTGTTCCTCTCTCTCTTTACCTCTCTCTGTTCCCCTCTCTCTTTACCTCTCTCTGTTCCCCTCTCTCTGTTCCCCTCTCTCTTTACCTCTCTCTGTTCCCCTCTCTCTTTACCTCTCTCTGTTCCCCTCTCTCTTTACCGCTCTCTGTTCCTCTCTCTCTTTACCTCTCTGTTCCCCTCTCTCTGTTCCCCTCTCTCTTTACCTCTCTGTTCCTCTCTCTCTTTACCTCTCTGGTCCTCTCTCTCTTTACCTCTCTGTTCCCCTCTCTCTTTACCTCTCTCTGTTCCCCTCTCTCTTTACCGCTCTCTGTTCCTCTCTCTCTTTACCGCTCTCTGTTCCTCTCTCTCTTTACCTCTCTGTTCCTCTCTCTCTTTACGCTCTCTGTTCCTCTCTCTCTTTACCTTCTCTCTCTACCTCTCTCTTTTTACCTTCTCTCTCTTTACCTCTCTCTCTTTACCTTCTCTCTCTTTACCTCTCTCTCTTTACCTCTCTATCTTTACCTCTCTCTCTTTACCTCTCTCACTTTACCTCTCTCTCTTTACCTTCTCTCTCTTTACCTTCTCTTTCTTTACCTTCTCTCTCTTTACTCTCAATTCAATTCAATTCAATTCAATTCAAGGGCTTTATTGGCATGGGAAACATGTGTTAACATTGCCAAAGCAAGTGAGGTAGACAACATACAAAGTGAATATATAAAGTGAAAAACAACAAAAATTAACAGTAAACATTACACATACAGAAGTTTCAAAACAGTAAAGACATTACAAATGTCATATTATATATATATATATATATACAATGTACAAATAGTTAAAGGACACAAGATAAAATAAATAAGCATAAATATGGGTTGTATTTACAATGGTGTTTGTTCTTCACTGGTTGCCCTTTTCTCGTGGCAACAGGTCACAATTCTTGCTGCTGTGATGGCACACTGTGGAATTTCACCCAGTAGATATGGGAGTTTTTCAAAATTGGATTTGTTTTCGAATTCTTTGTGGATCTGTGTGATCTGGGGGAAATATGTCTCTCTAATATGGTCATACATTGGGCAGGAGGTTAGGAAGTGCAGCTCAGTTTCCACCTAATTTTGTGGGCAGTGAGCACATAGCCTGTCTTCTCTTGAGAGCCATGTCTGCCTACGGCGGCCTTTCTCAATAGCAAGGCTATGCTCACTGAGTCTGTACATAGTCAAAGCTTTCCTTAATTTTGGGTCAGTCACAGTGGTCAGGTATTCTGCCGCTGTGTACTCTCTGTGTAGGGCCAAATAGCATTCTATTTTGCTCTGTTTTTTTGTTAATTCTTTCCAATGTGTCAAGTAATTATCTTTTTGTTTTCTCATGATTTGGTTGGGTCTAATTGTGCTGTTGTCCTGGGGCTCTGTAGGGTGTGTTTGTGTTTGTGAACAGAGCCCCAGGACCAGCTTGCTTAGGGGACTCTTCTCCAGGTTCATCTCTCTGTTTGTGATGGCTTTGTTATGGAAGGTTTGTGAATCGCTTCCTTTTAGGTGGTTGTAGAATTTAATGGCTCTTTTCTGGATTTTGATAATTAGTGGGTATCGGTCTAATTCTGCTCTGCATGCATTATTTGGTGTTTTACTTTGTACACGGCGGATATTCCTTTACCTTCTTTACCTTCTCTCTTTTCCTTTACTTCTCTTCTTTCTCTCTTTACTCTCTCTGTTCCTCTCTCTCTTTACCTTCTCTCTCTTTACCTCTCTTTACCTCTCTTTACCTTCTCTCTCTGTTCCTCTCTTTACCTCTCTGTTCCTCTCTTTCTTTACCTTTCTCTCTTTACCTCTCTTTACCTCTCTGTTCCTCTCTCTTTACCTTTACCTTTCTCTCTTTACCTTTACCTCTTTCTGTTCTCTTTACCTCTCTGTTCCTCTCTTTCTTTACCTTCTCTCTCTTTACCTCTCTCTGTTCCTCTCTTTCTTTACCTTTCTCTCTTTACCTCTCTTTACCTCTCTGTTCCTCTCTTTCTTTACCTTTCTCTCTTTACCTCTCTTTACCTCTCTGTTCTCTCTTTACCTCTCTGTTCCTCTCTCTCTTTACCTCTCTCTTTACCTCTCTGTTCCTCTCTTTCTTTACCTTTCTCTCTTTACCTCTCTGTTCCTCTCTCTCTTTACCTCTCTTTACCTCTCTCTCTTTACCCATCTCTTTCACACTCTGTAACTTTCTCTCTTTACCTCTCTCTATGTCTCTCTCCCTCTCTCTTTCTCTGTATCAGTAAGTGCTCACAGGTAGGCCTAGTGCAGTGTTGCAGACTGTGTAAGGAATATTGACAGGCTTATCGACAGTTTTCTGGACTGAGATCATAGTTACTCCGTGACTCCTCCTCCACGACTTTCATCTCACACAACTTTTTGAAGGTGGCTACCTAAAGCAGGAACACACATTGCGTAAGGCACACACACCCACCCATCATTACACACATACACTGTAACACACATACGTCGTAACACACTCACATCGTAACACACAGACAAGCAAAATACGCACGCACGCACAAGCAAAACACACACACACACACACACACACACACACACACACACACACACACACACACACACACACACACACACACACACACACACACACACACACACACACACACACACACACACACACACACACACACACACACACACACACACACACACACACACACACACACACACACACTCCTCCCACCTACACGCCAATCATCTCCATTCTCTCTGTTAAAAACCTTGATCAGAGGTCCTCTACTCAGCTGGGCATTCGTTGCTCTTTAGCTGAATTAATACAGCAGCCTGACTTTGTAAGATATTAATATTTAATCAGCTCTGTTCTGATATGGCGAGACACAGAGGTAAAACACAGTGGCCAGCTAACAGCCAGCAACTACCTACTGGGCCTACAGCAAACAACACTGAAGGAGAGCCAGAGATCTCAGGAGAATCAGCTCTGCTTGTGTGAGACAATTTATTCAAACACTCCTGGTATTATAGTACACTGAGTCGGGGGTCATGAGCAATTTGCAGATAGTAGCGTCTGGGGTTTCTCACCGTGTGACATTGCATGAGTGAACGGCTGGGGATGAGAAGGGGATTTATAGGGTTAACACTACAAGACCCTCTTCGTTAGCACCCACCCCGTCTACCTTGACAATGTGTGTTGGCGCCTGGTGGTCTACTGATGTCTCATCCACAGCATGGACAGAGAGGGTAAGGAAGGAGAGATGGGGGAAAGAACAAGAAACACTTCGAGAAAGGGTGAAGAGTGAACAGGGAAGAGGCAAGGATAGAGAGTGTAGTAGGGGAGATGATGGTATGTGGTGGTGGTGGGTGTGGAGGTGGCAGTGGGTGTGGTGGTGTTGGTGGTTGGTGTGCTGGTGTTGGGTGTGGTGGTGTTTGTGGGTGTGGTGGTGTTGGTGGTGGGTATGGTGGTTGTGGGTGTGGTGGTGTTGGGTGTGGTGGTGTTGGTGGTGGGTATGGTGGTGGTGGGTGTGCTGGTGTTGGGTGTGGGTATGGTGGTTGTGGGTGTGGTGGTGGTGGTGGGTGTGGTGGTGTTGGGTGTGGGTATGGTGGTTGGTGTGGTGGTTGTGGTGGTGATGTTGGTGGTGGGTATGGTGGTTGTGTGTGGTGTTGGTGGTGGGTGTGGAGGTGGTAATGGGTGTGGTGGTGTTGGTGGTGGGTGTGCTGGTGGTGGTTGTGGGTGTGGTGGTGTTGGTGGTGTTGTGGTTGTGGTGGTGGGTGGTGGTGGTGGTGGTGTTGGGTGTGGAGGTGGTAGTGGGTGTGGTGGGTATGGTGGTTGTGGGTGTGGTGGTGTTGGTGGCGGGTGTGGTGGTGTTGGGTATGGTGGTTGGTGTGGTGTTTGTGGTGGTGATGTTGGTGGTGGGTGTGGTGGTGTTGGTGGTGGGTTTGGTGGTGGTGGTGTTGGTGGGTATGGTGGTTGGGTGTGGTGGGTGTTGGGTGTGGTGGTGTTGGTGGGTATGGTGGTTGGGTGTGGTGGTGGGTGTGGCGGTTGTGGTGGTGTTGGGTGTGGTGGTGGTAGTGGGTGTGGTGGTGGTGGTGGGTGTGGTGGTGTTTGTTGTGGTGGTGTTGGTGGTGGGTATGGTGGGTGTTAGGTGTGGTGGTGTTGGTGGTGGGTGTGGTGGTGTTGGGTGTGGTGGTGTTGGTAGGTGTGGTGGTGTTGGGTGTGGTGGTGTTGGTGGGTGTGGTGGTGGTAGTGGGTGTTGTGGTGTTGGTGATGGGTGTGGTGGTGGTGGGTATGGGGGTGGTGGTGGTGTTGGGTATGGTGGTTGTGGGTGTGGTGGTGGTGGTGGGTGTGGTGGGTATGTTGGCGGTGGGTATGGTGGTGGTGGGTGTGGTGGTGTTGGGTGTGGTGGAGTTGGGTGTGGTGGTGGTGGGTATGGTGGTTGTGGGTGTGGTGGGTGTGGTGGTGGTTGTGGTGGTGTGTATGGTGGTGGTGGTGGTGTTGGGTGTGGTGGTGTTGGGTGTGGGTATGGTGGTTGTGGGTGTGGTGGTGTTGGGTGTGGTGGTGTTGGTGGTGGGTATGGTGGTGGTGGGTGTGCTGGTGTTGGGTGTGGTGGTGTTGGTGGTGGGTATGGTGGTTGTGGGTGTGGTGGTGGTGGTGGGTGTGGTGGTGTTGGGTGTGGGTATGGTGGTTGGTGTGGTGGTTGTGGTGGTGATGTTGGTGGTGGGTATGGTGGTTGTGTGTGGTGTTGGGTGTGGTGGTGTTGGGTGTGGTGGTGTTGGTGGTGGGTGTGCTGGTGGTGGTTGTGGGTGTGGTGGTGTTGGTGGTGTGTGTGGTGGTTGTGGGTGTGGTGGTGTTGTGTGTGGTGGTGGGTGTGGTGGTGTTGGGTGTGGAGGTGGTAGTGGGTGTGGTGGGTATGGTGGTTGTGGGTGTGGTGGTGTTGGTGGCGGGTGTGGTGGTGTTGGGTATGGTGGTTGGTGTGGTGTTTGTGGTGGTGATGTTGGTGGTGGGTGTGGTGGTGTTGGTGGTGGGTTTGGTGGTGGTGGTGTTGGTGGGTATGGTGGTTGGGTGTGGTGGGTGTTGGGTGTGGTGGTGTTGGTGGGTATGGTGGTTGGGTGTGGTGGTGGGTGTGGCGGTTGTGTGTGGTGGTGGTAGTGGGTGTGGTGGTGGTGGTGGGGTGGTGGTGGTGTTTGTTGTGGTGGTGTTGGTGGTGGGTATGGTGGGTGTTAGGTGTGGTGGTGTTGGTGGTGGGTGTGGTGGTGTTGGTGTTGGGTGTGGTGGTGTTGGTAGGTGTGGTGGTGTTGGGTGTGGTGGTGTTGGTGGGTGTGGTGGTGGTAGTGGGTGTGGTGGTGTTGGTGATGGGTGTGGTGGTGGTGGGTATGGGGGTGGTGGTGGTGTTGGGTATGGTGGTTGTGGGTGTGGTGGTGGTGGTGGTGGTGGGTGTGGTGGGTATGTTGGCGGTGGGTATGGTGGTGGTGGGTGTGGTGGTGTTGGGTGTGGTGGTGTTGGGTGTGGTGGTGGTGGGTATGGTGGTTGTGGGTGTGGTGGGTGTGGTGGTGGTTGTGGTGGTGTGTATGGTGGTGGTGGTGGGTGTGGTGGTGTTGGGTGTGGTGGTGTTGGGTGTGGTGGTGTTGGGTGTGATGGTGGTGGGTATGGTGGTTGTGGGTGTGGTGGTGTTGGGTGTGGTGTTGGTGGTGGGTATGGTGGTGTTGGGTGTGGAGGTGGTAGTGGGTGTGGTGTGTATGGTGGTGTTGGTGGCGGGTGTGGTGGTGTTGGGTGTGGTGGTGTTGGTGGTGGGTATGGTGGTTGTGGGTGTGGTGGTGTTGGTGGTGTGGTGGTGGTGGGTGTGGTGGTGTTGGGTATGGTGGTTGGTGTGGTGGTTGTGGTGGTGATGTTGGTGGTGGGTATGGTGGTTGTGTGTGGTGTTGGGTGTGGTGGTGTTGGTGGTGGGTATGGTGGGTGTTAGGTGTGGTGGTGGTGGTGGTGGGTATGGTGGGTGTTAGGTGTGGTGGTGGTGGTGGTGGGTATGGTGGGTGTTAGGTGTGGTGGTGTTGGTGGTGGGGTGGTGGTGTTGGTGTTGAGTGTGGTGGTGGTAGTGGGTGTGGTGGTGTTGGTGGGTGTGGTGGTGGTGGGTGTGGTGGTTGTGGGTGTGGTGGTGGTGGGTGTGGTGGTGGTGGGTATGGGTGTGGGTGTGGTGGTGTTGGTGGTGGGTATGGTGGTTGTGGGTGTGGTGGTGGGTATGGTGGTGGTGGGTGTGGTGGTGGTGGTGGGTGTGGTGGTGTTGGTGGAGGGTATGGTGGTGGTGGTGGTGGTGGGTGTGGGGGTGGTGGGTGTGGTGGGTGTGGTGTTGGTGGGTGGTGTGGTGGTGGTGGGTGTGGTGGTGGTGGGTGTGGTGGTGGTGATGGGTGTGGTGGTGGGTATGGTGGTTGTGGGTGGTGGTGGTGGGTGTGGTGGTGGTGTGGTGGTGATGGGTGTGGTGGTGGGTGTGGGTGTGTTGGTGGTGGGTGTGGTGGTGGTGGTGGGTGTGGTGGTGTTTTGTTATTTGACCCACGTTCTCAGACTAAACATCTATTATGAGTGGGGTAGAAGGGCGGAGTACGTGCTTGTATACTAATGCCTTTTTGATTAACTGCCTCCCTAATTCCCTTTCACAGGAAAGGGAGGAGAGCAGTTGCATATCATAGATGGCCCAGCATCCACACACGCACGCACGCACGCACGCACGCACGCACGCACGCACGCACGCACGCACGCACGCACACACACACACACACACACACACACACACACACACACACACACACACACACACACACACACACACACACCTATGTCCATCTGTTGCTCTGGGCCTCAGCTAAAATTCCCTCCCTAGTGATTGATTCAGATAGCTCAGAAGCCACTGGGTTAATGTAAAGATCATACATTTGCTGTTTGGCGTCTGTGTGTATGTATGAGGACGGAGAAGGAGAGTAGAGGACGGTGGTATGAGGAATGAAGTCACTGTCACACCACACTGTATGGATGTCATCACAGAGGGAGAGGGTGGACTCAATGGTTCTGTGAATATGGTGGGATGGATGATGATGGAGTCTAACATGGGGAGCAGCACTGCCTGGTATCATGCCACACACACACACACACACACACACACACACACACACACACACACACACACACACACACACACACACACACACACACACACACACACACACACACACACACACACACACACACACACACACACACACACACACACACACACACACACACACACACACACACACACACACACACACACACACACACACACACACACACACACACACACACACACACACACACACACACACACACACACACACACACACACACAGGAAAGGAGGCATGGCTACAACAAATAGCGGTATGTTTTATTTTGTAAAACAAGGCAATAAAGCTAAGTGAAGGATCCATTCAATAATGTTTTCTTTCCTACAGGGTGCAATAACCAGGAACAACAGACTACCTCACAGTCATTGAAAAGCAGAATATCTTCATTATTCTAAATTGCCTCAGAAAAAGCCTCCATTCAATTAGGTTTACTGACCAGTCACCCTGTATAAAACAGTGAATATCACTATCATGACTAGAACAGGCTCAGTGAGAGTGGAAAGTATAATGGGAAGTTGTTTATTTGATAGCGAGAGATACTGTAGCTACTACACTGGTAATGTTTTAATGCTGCGACGGATAATCAATTAGGCCTAGGATAATGTGTGGGTTATAAACAGGTGATAGTCTGTGAATTAGGATAGTTAAACAGAAGTTTCAGCCTCAGGGATGAGGCGTGATGGCATGATAAACACAGTGGCTGAAGTGGCAGTATGCGCACTGTAAACTTTTATCACATAGATAGCAGTAAAACTAAGACCTGTACACGTCCTCTCAATCAATCAAACACTGCAGCACTGCCTCTTCCTGGGTCCGAAATGGCACCATCAAATCAAACGGATTCATCACTTACACAGTTTACACCAGGTACACAAGGTGCATCAAAATGGTTATGTGCTAGCTCACCCAACAATGTAGTACATTAATCAATAATCAATAACAACAATGAAGCCTAGGGTTCTGGTCTAAAGTAGTGCACTACATAGGGAATAGGGTGTGATTTGAGATGCAATCTGTCTCTGCTACACGCTGATCGACGGAACGATCCAGTAAGATACCTTAAAGCCTGAAAAGCCCTGGGGAAGACATGAAAGGAGAGGAAAGAAAAGAGAGGGAGAGAGAGAGAGAGAGAAAGAAAAAACAGGTGAGAGAAACAGGACATGGAGAGAGGGACAGAGAAAGCCTTTAAACTAAAAGAATAGATGAAGAAAAAGGGAGAGGGAACACTATGTAAGAAAAAAGGATGGAAAGAGAACATGGATAGAAGTAGATGAAAACACAGGTAGGGACAGAGAGAACATGGATAGAAGTAGATGAAAACACAGGTAGTGACAGAGAGAGAACATGGATAGAAGTAGATGAAAACACAGGTAGGGACAGAGAGAGAACATGGATAGAAGTAGATGAAAACACATGTAGGGACAGAGAGAGAACATGGATAGAAGTAGATGAAAACACATGTAGGGACAGAGAGAGAACATGGATAGAAGTAGATGAAAACACAGGTAGTGACAGAGAGAGAGAACATGGATAGAAGTAGATGAAAACACAGGTAGGGACAGAGAGAACATGGATAGAAGTAGATGAAAACACATGTAGGGACAGAGAGAGAACATGGATAGAAGTAGATGAAAACACATGTAGGGACAGAGAGAGAACATGGATAGAAGTAGATGAAAACACATGTAGGGACAGAGAGAGAACATGGATAGAAGTAGATGAAAACACAGGTAGGGACAGAGAGAACATGGATAGAAGTAGATGAAAACACAGGTAGGGACAGAGAGAGAACATGGATAGAAGTAGATGAAAACACAGGTAGGGACAGAGAGAGAACATGGATAGAAGTAGATGAAAACACAGGTAGGGACAGAGAGAGAACATGGATAGAAGTAGATGAAAACACAGGTAGGGACAGAGAGAGAACATGGATAGAAGTAGATGAAAACACAGGTAGGGACAGAGAGAGAGAACATGGATAGAAGTAGATGAAAACACAGGTAGGGACAGAGAGAACATGGATAGAAGTAGATGAAAACACAGGTAGGGACAGAGAGAACATGGATAGAAGTAGATGAAAACACAGGTAGTGACAGAGAGAGAACATGGATAGAAGTAGATGAAAACACAGGTAGGGACAGAGAGAGAACATGGATAGAAGTAGATGAAAACACAGGTAGGGACAGAGAGAGAACATGGATAGAAGTAGATGAAAACACAGGTAGGACAGAGAGAGAACATGGATAGAAGTAGATGAAAACACAGGTAGGGACAGAGAGAGAACATGGATAGAAGTAGATGAAAACACAGGTAGGGACAGAGAGAGAACATGGATAGAAGTAGATGAAAACACAGGTAGGGACAGAGAGAGAACATGGATAGAAGTAGATGAAAACACAGGTAGTGACAGAGAGAGAACATGGATAGAAGTAGATGAAAACACAGGTAGTGACAGAGAGAGAACATGGATAGAAGTAGATGAAAACACAGGTAGGGACAGAGAGAGAACATGGATAGAAGTAGATGAAAACACAGGTAGGGACAGAGAGAGAGAACATGGATAGAAGTAGATGAAAACACAGGTAGTGACAGAGAGAGAGAACATGGATAGAAGTAGATGAAAACACAGGTAGGGACAGAGAGAGAACATGGATAGAAGTAGATGAAAACACAGGTAGGACAGAGAGAGAGAACATGGATAGAAGTAGATGAAAACACAGGTAGGGACAGAGAGAGAACATGGATAGAAGTAGATGAAAACACAGGTAGGGACAGAGAGAGAGAACATGGATAGAAGTAGATGAAAACACAGGTAGGGACAGAGAGAGGGAGAGAGAAAACAATAGAATGGGAGTCTGTGGTCGGAGGACCAGAAGAGATGGTGTCTGGAGGGGGTAATATGTGTACCGTCTACCCCCTGCCTGCTCTTCCTCCCTGCTGTGTGGGCCTAAACTCCCCTGCATCTCTCCCACACCCTGACTGGCTGGCGGTGTGAGATTTACTACTTCATTAGCCTATGTTAACACAAACACACCCCACACCATGAATTATACATACACCGACACAACAGATGGATGGATGGATGAATTATACATACACCGTCACAACAGATGGATAGATGGATGGATGAATTATACATACACCGTCACAAGAGGTGGATGGATGAATTATACATACACCGTCACAACAGATGGATGGATGGATGAATTATACATACACCGTCACAACAGATGGATGGATGAATTATACATACACCGTCACAACAGATGGATGGATGAATTATACATACACCGTCACAACAGATGGATGGATGAATTATACATACACCGTCACAACAGATGGATGGATGGATGAATTATACATACACCGTCACAACAGATGGATGGATGAATTATACATACACACAACAGATGGATGGATCACAACACAACAGATGGATGGATGAATTATACATACACCGTCACAACAGATGGATGGATGAATTATACATACACCGTCACAACAGATGGATGGATGAATTATACATACACCGTCACAACAGATGGATGGATGAATTATACATACACCGTCACAACAGATGGATGGATGAATTATACATACACCAGATGGATGTCACAACAGAGATGGATGGATACACCGTCACAACAGATGGATGAATTATACATACACCGTCACAACAGATGGATGGATGAATTATACATACACCGTCACAACAGATGGATGGATGAATTATACATACACCGTCACAACAGATGGATGGATATGGATGAATTATACATACACCGTCACAACAGATGGATAGATGGATGGATGAATTATACATACACCGTCACAACAGATGGATGGATGAATTATACATACACCGTCACAACAGATGGATGTATGGATTATACATACACCGTCACAACAGATGGATGGATGAATTATACATACACCGTCACAACAGATGGATGTATGGATTATACATACACCGTCACAACAGATGGATGGATGGATGAATTATACATACACCGTCACAACAGATGGATAGATGGATGGATGAATTATACATACACCGTCACAACAGATGGATGGATGAATTATACATACACCGTCACAACAGATGGGTGGATGGATGGATGGATGAATTATACATACACCGTCACAACAGATGGATGGATGAATTATACATACACCGTCACAACAGATGGATGGATGGATTATACATACACCGTCACAACAGATGGGTGGATGGATTATACATACACCGTCACAACAGATGGGTGGACGGATGGATGGATGAATTATACATACACCATCACAACAGATGGATGGATGGATGAATTATACATACACCGTCACAACAGATGGGTGGATGGATGGATGAATTATACATACACCATCACA
>NC_060187.1:14196869-14236869 GCF_021184085.1 Oncorhynchus gorbuscha | reverse complement strand
GGATTGGTTAATTCACCGAACATTATCTTTATGAATATAGATGTATCTCACATGAGTGAGATACAAAACATAATAATATATTCCATTTAGCAGATGCTTTTATCCAAAGCAACTTAAAGTCATGCGTGCATACATTTTAGATATGTGTGGTCCCGGGAATCAAACCCACTACCATGGCGTTACGAGCACCATGCTCTACCAACTGAGCTACACTGAGCATGTGTGTGTGTTTGTGTGCGTGTGTTTGTGTGTGTGTTTGTGTGTGTGTTTGTGTGTGTGCGTGTGTGTGCGCGTGTGTGTTTGTGTGCGTGTGTGTGTGTGTATGTGTGCGTGTTTGTGTGCGTGTGTGTGTGTGTTTGTGTGCGTGTGTGTGTTTGTGTGTGTGTTTGTGTGTGTGTGTGCGTGTGTGTGTATGTGTGTTCGTGTGTGTGCGTGTGTGTGTTTGTGTGTGCGTGTGTGTGTGTGTGTGCGTGTGTGTGTATGTGTGTTCATGTGTGTTTGTGTGCGCGTGTGTGTTTGTGTGCGTGTTTGTGTTCGTTTGTGTTTGTGTGCTTGTTTGTGTGTGCGTGTGTGTTTGTGTGCGTCTGTGTGCGTGTGTTGCCCCACATTAAGGAAATGCTTTAAGAGGTGGAACTCAGCCATTGTACGCTACTTTGGTGTACATGTTAACTGCTTCATGCCAACCCGTTGTAATGAGGAGCGATGAAGAGAGGAGCCGAGACAAGATCTTACTGGCTCAGTCTCAAGAAGACTCTCCTCTGATGCTGCCGTGTATAAGCGAGAGAATATGAGAGGGGTGAGGAAGGAGGGAAAACATGTTTGAAGTTCAACATGATGACTTACTATCCAAAGCCACAAAAAGAGAGAGCTGATTGGTTTCTATACAACATGTGACCACAGATTGAATTAACACGGGGATAAAATATGCAGGCAGGGGGCTGGTATTTACTAATGTGTCCTGATCCTTGTCCTGTGAGATTTCAAACGCACCAACTTCTGAAATCCTTTCTATGGGGCTAACTGCATGAAACAACGTCTGTGTTCCAAACGGCTCCTTTTCCCTATATAGTGTACGAATTGGAACGCACACAGGGGGTATCAGACTCAAAGGCTTTAATCTGGTCATCTGCAAACCCTTCCACCCCTGTACTTCAAATGTGAAAACCAATTTATGGGAGAGAAGAGAGTTTTCTTTAATATTAGATTACATCTTAAATGAAGGCTACTGTTGATTAGCGGCTTTCATTGAAAAACTGATCTACAGTTAACGTGTCCCTGAAGACTGAGTAGCCAAAGAGAGGGAGAAGGAGTAAGAGAGCGAGAGCGAGAGCGAGAGCGAGAGAGAGAGAGAGAGAGAGGGGTAATTATACATAGACAGAGACTGAAAGACAGAGGAAAGGAGGAAAGTGAAAACAGGCAGAAAAAGTTAACCAATCAGAGTGAAAGTTCCCTCACTGTGGCAAAGACTTAAAAAGCGTACAAACAAGGTCTCTCTCTTTCTCCCTCTCTCTCTCTCTCTTTCTGTCTGTCTGTCAGTCAGTGTGCAGGGCAGAGAGAGGGGTGTTAAATCTCCAGAGCACAGGGGCCATTAGCTGGGTGTAGACCGGCGATATGTCAGTGCCTGGGGGAAGAGATACAGCGTGACACCACCCCCCTACCCACCACAGGAAATTGCCATTTTCTCCAACAACCGGTTTAAAGGGTTGTTTAGTGGGCGACAAGCCGGGCATTAAAATTCCACCAATTCCTACTGTGGTCTTAATGGGAGAGAGAGGAGGGGGAAAGGAGGAGATGAGGAGAGGGGAGTGAGGGGAAAGGTGGGGTACAGGCAGGCGTCTATTTAGGGATGCTGAGAGTGTGACAGGCTCAGTCTGAGCACCAGGGTTAATGTCAGCCATGCCAAGTGAGAGATGGACAGTTAACACACCAGAATGTCTAATGGCTAACGTTTGCAGCGGTGCCTTGCCTTTGTAAAACAGTCCAGATGCACAGTGCACTTCTAGAGTATGCAATCTTTTAAGACAGGTGTACACTGCATATATTGGGATTTCATAGAACGAATTCCCCTTTTTTATGATCAACATGGCTTCAATTATGTTGAGTATGAATATATAGTGCCTTGCGAAAGTATTCGCCCCCCTTGAACTTTGCGACCTTTTGCCACATTTCAGGCTTCAAACATAAAGATATAAAACTGTATTTTTTTGTGAAGAATCAACAACAAGTGGGACACAATCATGAAGTGGAACGACATTTATTGGATATTTCAAACTTTTTTAACAAATCAAAAACTGAAGAATTGGGCGTGCAAAATTATTCAGCCCCCTTAAGTTAATACTTTGTAGCGCCACCTTTTGCTGCGATTACAGCTGTAAGTCACTTGGGATATGTCTCTATCAGATTTGCACATCGAGAGACTGAATTTTTTTCCCATTCCTCCTTGCAAAACAGCTCGAGCTCAGTGAGGTTGGATGGAGAGCATTTGTGAACAGCAGTTTTCAGTTCTTTCCAAAGATTCTCGATTGGATTCAGGTCTGGACTTTGACTTGGCCATTCTAACACCTGGATATGTTTATTTTTGAACCATTCCATTGTAGATTTTGCTTTATCATTGTCTTGTTGGAAGACAAATCTCCGTCCCAGTCTCAGGTCTTTTGCAGACTCCATCAGGTTTTCTTCCAGAATGGTCCTGTATTTGGCTCCATCCATCTTCCCATCAATTTTAACCATCTTCCCTGTCCGTGCTGAAGAAAAGTGCCTTGCGAAAGTATTCGGACACTAAGGACAATCACCCACAACACAACCAAAGAATATGGCTGCCTAAATATGGTTCCCAATCAGAGACAACGATAAACACCTGCCTCTGATTGAGAACCACTTCAGACAGCCATAGACTTACCAAGAACACCCCACTAAGCTACAATCCCACTAATTACACACCACATACAAAAACCCATGTCACACCCTGGCCTGACCAAATAAATGAAGATAAACACAAAATACTTCGACCAGGACGTGACAGAACCCCCCCCCCCCTAAGGTGCGGACTCCCGAACGCACCTCAAAACAATAGGGAGGGTCCGGGTGGGCGTCTGTCCATGGTGGCGGCTCCGGCGCGGGACGTGGACTCCACTCAACCACTGTCTTAGTCCCTCCTCGCGTCCTTGGATAGTCCACCCTCGCCACCGGCCATGGCCTAGTAGTCCTCACCCAGAACCCCACTAGACTGAGGAGCAGATCGGGACTGAGGGGCAGCTCGGGACTGAGGCAGCTCGGGACTGAGGGTAAGCTCGGGACTGAGGGGAAGCTCAGGAGTGAAAGGAAGCTCAGGAGTGAAAGGAAGCTCAGGAGTGAAAGGAAGCTCAGGAGTGAGAGGAAGCTCAGGCAGGTTGATGGATCTACCAGATCCTGGCTGGCTGGTGGTTCCGGCAAATCCTGGCTGACTGGCAGATCCTGGCTGACTGGCGGATCCTGGCCGACTGGCAGATTCTGGCCGACTGGCACTTCTGGCGGATCATGGCTGACTGGCACTTCTGGCGGATCCTGGCTGACTGGCACTTCTGGCGGATCCTGGCTGACTTGCACTTCTGACGGATCCTGGCTGACTGGCACTTCTGGCGGATCCTGGCAGACTGGCGGATCCTTGCAGACTGGCAGCTCCTTGTAGACTGACAGCTCTTTGCAGACTGGCAGCTCTGGCTGCTTCATGCAGACTGACAGCTCTGGCTGCTTCATGCAGACTGACAGCTCTGACTGCTCCATGCAGACTGACAGCTCTGACTGCTCCATGCAGGCTGGCAGCTCTGGCTGCTCCATGCAGGCTGGCAGCACCTTGCAGACTGGCAGCTCCTTGCAGACTGGCAGCTCCTTGCAGACTGATAGCTCTGGCTGCTCCATGCAGGCTGACAGCTCCTTGCAGACTGGCAGCTCCTTGCAGACTGACAGCTCTGGCTGCTTCATGCAGACTGACATCTCTGGCTGCTTCATGCAGACTGACAGCTCTGGCTGCTCCATGCAGACTGACAGCACCTTGCAGACTGGCAGCTCCTTGCAGACTGGCAGCTCCTCGCAGACTGGCAGCTCCTTGCAGACTAACAGCTCTGGCTGCTCCATGCAGGCTGGCAGCACCTTGCAGACTGGCAGCTCCTTGCAGACTGGCAGCTCCTTGAAGACTGGCAGCTCCTTGCAGACTGACAGCTCTGGCTGATCATGTAGACTGGCAGCTCTGGCTGCTCTATGCAGGCTGACAGTTCTGACTGCTCCATGCAGGCTGACAGCTCTGGCTGCGCTGAACAGACAGGAGACTCCAGCAGCGCTGTAGAGGAAGAAGGCTCTAGCTGCGCTGAACAGGTGGGAGACTCCGGTAGCGCAGGAGAGGAGAAATTCCATGCAAAAAGCACCAACACAGCAACTCCCTCATTTCTCTCTTCCAATTTACCCATTAACTCCTTCACAGTCTCTGCTTCGCTCACCTCCAACACCGGCTCTGGTTCTGATCTCCTCCTTGGCTCCTCACGATAAACAGGGAGAGTTGGCTCAGGTCTGACTCCTGACTCTGCCACACTCTCCCTGAGCCTCCCCCCAATAAACTTTTGGGGCTGACTCTCAGGCTTCCTTGCCAACCGTGTTCCCTCATATCGCCGGCTCTTCTCTCCGGCTGACTCTGCTCTCCTCGCTGCCTCCACCTGTTCCGCCTTTGGGCGGCTACACTCCCCTGGTTTAGCCCAGGGTCCTCTCCCGTCGAGGATTTCCTCCCATGTCCAGAAATCCTTAATACGCATCTCCTCTTTGGGCTGCTCCTGCCTGTTGACACGCTGCTTGGTCCGTTTACAGTGGGTGATTCTGTAACGGTTTTCATGTGGTGAAGGAGAGTCGGACCAAAATGCAGCGTGTAGATTGCGAATCATGTTTAATCAAACAAACGTAACACGTTCATCCACCTCTGGCCTGCTCGCCTCCCTACCACTGAGGAAGTACAGTTCCCGCTCAGCCCAGTCAAAACTGTTCGTTGCTCTGGCTCCCCAATGGTGGAACAAACTCCCTCACGACGCCAGGACAGCGGAGTCAATCACCACCTTCCGGAGACACCTGAAACCCCACCTCTTTAAGGAATACTTAGGATAGGATAAAGTAATCCTTCTCACCCCCCTTAAAATATTTAGATGCACTATTGTAAAGTGGCTGTTCCACTGGATGTCATAAGGTGAATGCACCAATTTGTAAGTCGCTCTGGATAAGAGCGTCTGCTAAATGACTTAAATGTAAATGTAAATGTACGAATCAATACAAAACACTACAAAAACAATAAACGTAACGAAAACCGAAAACAGCCTATACTTGTGTCAACTAACACAGAACAAGGACATCAGGACACTAAGGACAATCACCCACAACACAACCAAAGAATATGGCTGCCTAAATATGGTTCCCAATCAGAGACAACGATAAACACCTGCCTCTGATTGAGAACCACTTCAGACAGCCATAGACTTAGCTAGAACACTAAGCTACAATCCCACTAATTACACACCACATACAAAAACCCATGTCACACCCTGGCCTGACCAAATAAATGAAGATAAACACAAAATACTTCGACCAGGGCGTGACAGGCCGATTTCACGTTTTCATTACAATCTGAATTTTTGGACACCGATTTGGCCGAATTATTATTATTTTTTTTACACCTTTATTTAACTAGTCAAGTCAGTTAAGAACACATTCTTATTTTCAATGACTGCCTAGGAACGGTGGGTTAACTGCCTTGTTCAGGGGCAGAACGACAGATTTTCACCTTGTCAGCTCAAGGGATTCAATCTTGCAACCTTACAGTTAACTAGTCCAACGCTCTAACCACCTGATTACATTGCACTCCAGAGGAGACTGCCTGTTACGCGAATACAGTAAGAAGCCAAGGTAAGTTGCTAAAGCATTAAACTTATCTTCTAAAAAATAATCAATCAATCATAATCACTAGTTAACTAGTCATTCATGATATTACTAGTTTATCTAGCGTGTCCTGCGTTGCATATAATCGATGCAGTGCGCATTCGTGTAACTAACCATAAACATCAATGTCTTTCTTAAAATCAATACACAAGTATATATTTTTAAACCTGCATATTTAGTTAATATTGCCGGCTAACATGAATTTCTTTTAACTAGGTAAATTGTGTCACTTTTTTTGTAACAGAGTCAGGGTATATGCAGCAGTTTGGGCCGCCTGGATCGTTGCGAACTGTGTGAAGACTATTTCTTCCTAACAAAGACAGCCAACTTCGCCAAACGGGGGATGATTTAACCTCTTCAGTCTACCCTCTACTTTTTCGAACATTCTGTTAAAAATCGGGCAACATTTCAGCGCCCTGCTACTCATGCCAGGAATATAGTAAACTTGACACGACTGTGAGAAGCATTGTAGTCAACATGGGCCAGCATCCCTGTGGAATGGTTTTTAATTGAGGCTGTTCTGAAGGTAAAAGGGGGTGTAACTCAATATTAGGAAGGTGTCCCTAATGTTTTGTACACTCAGCGTATATCCTGTGTGACTATAGATGTTAGTTTAGTTTAGTTTATTTTATTTTTACAGGGACAGTGCACATTAATCAACGTTTCAGTAAAAGTGCCGGTTTTAGCCAGCCGGCTAATTTTCAACCGCAGTCCCTGGGCAGGTTATTAAAAACAATTACAATATAGACAATAGCACCATAGAACAAGCAAGACATAGCAACATAGGACAAGCAAGACATAGCATACAGACAGAGCAACATAGAACAAAAAGCAGCAAAACAAAGCAAAACTTTCCCCTTGTTAGAGAATTCATATGGAATAAGATGCAGACGGTAATGTATAAAGGCTTGATGAATTACTACTGAAGTTATAAATACTGTATTTCCACATAAGCTAATTGTTGATGTTAACTAAACGATGAGAAGGGCTGATCAGAATGAGGTATTTCAGTAAACAGAGGCCTTAGAAAGGTGTTTTCCACAAACTTCTGGAGGTGACATTAAACACTCTCTGTTGAATTATTTATAAGCACAGTTTCAAAACACACACACCACATCGATGCCCAAGCACACACTCACCACAAAGTGGACTCTAGACCCCAGACGAGACTCCCTGAAGCTTCTGGAGGCAAGCAGTGTGTGTGTGTGTGTGTGTGTGTGTGTGTGTGTGTGTGTGTGTGTGTGTGTGTGTGTGTGTGTGTGTGTGTGTGTGTGTGTGTGTGTGTGTGTGTGTGTGTGTGTGTGTGTGTGTGTGTGTGTGTGTGTGTGTGTGTGTGTGTGTGTGTGTGTGTGTGTGTGCGTGTGTTTGTGTGTGTGTATGTGTGTGTAAGGACCCATATAGAGAGCAGCCCACTGACCCTCAGTCTACAGCAGCAGAACACGATCCCATTTCTTCCTGCAGCCTCATACATCAAACTCTCTGTCAGACCTGGGTTCAGATACTATTCAAAGTCTTTCAGATACTTTAACTTTCTCCGGAGTGCCAGATGGGCGGAGTTTGCACGTTTGCAACTATTCTATTCGTCAATTTAGCCAGTCAAACTGAATCAAGCCTCATTCCTCAGACCCCAGTAGAACAGAACCAGGAAAATAAGACCCCGCAGTAACATCAATCATCCCACCAACAAATTAGTGTGCAAATCCAGCCAATCAGAGGTCTAGTTCACAGCGATGATAAATTAGCTAGCTGCACGACAGACCCAGCCAATCACAGCAGAGGAAGTGGCGAATTAAGAGGGAAAGTCAGGCACTCAGAGAGAGAGAGAGCGAAAGAGAGAGAAAGAGAGCGAGAGAAAGAGAGAGAGCGAGCGAGAGAAAGAGAGAGAGAGAGAGACAGAGAGAGAGAGAGAGACAGAGAGAGAGAGAGAGAGAGAGAAAAGGGTGTTAATTAAGACATAAGTGATCTCCTCAGTTTGCTGTTTGTCACTCTGTTAACCACACATGGAAACACTCAAAAAGTCATGCCTCGCCTCAACTCTTCACCTCTCCTCTCCTCACCTCTCGTCAGATCTCCTCTTCTCACGCCTCGCAGTGTTAATATGAGAAGAAGGGGCAAAGTTAGACAAGGACAATGAGTGAAACACTCCAGCTATAGCACGTATAAATGATATCCAACACTGAACTCTCTCCCCTTGTATCTTTATCTTCTCTTTCTTCTCTTTTCTCGCTTTTCTTCCCGTCTATTCTTCTTCTCCTGTTTCTCTATGTATCATCCCCTCTCTTTTACTCTACATCTTTCTCCTCTCTCCTTTTCTCTTCTCTCTGGGCTGCCAGGGGGGCCAGCTATGGCTAACTGTGATAGCAATCTCATTAAAACGCCTACGCAGCACTAGCACTTTGGCTAAGGAGCAATCAGCCAGCACTGAGGCCCGGACTGAGTTGGGGGCAAACCGAGTGGCTGTACGGCTCTGGTGGGGGCTTACGGGAGGAGGGAACGGGGAGGCCGTCGGCCACATGGGAAATAGTCCTGCAGCTCCGCAGCCTGGAGCATGAAATTAAAGCCGATCCAGTCAGATGCTCTGCCCGGATCCTCCTTTCCCTCATATTCAGAATAATGAACTACAGCACTACTCGTGCACCGCACTAGAATACACCCCCCCCTTATCGTCTCTGGCTCGGGCTCCATGGAACAGACAAAGTGAACATAGGCTGCACTACAGATGAGGTGGTGAACTAATACTGAAAGAGGGGGGAGGGAGGAAGGGAGAAAGAGAGAGGGTGAGGGGGGAGAGAGAGAGAGACAGTTACCACAACAGAGTACAGGTAAACAGGTAGGACAGCTAATGAAGATGTATTAACAGCAAGACTGGGAGTAAACATCTCAACAGAAATGAACAGTCAGGATATACAACTTCTAATATGTTTATTACTGTGGCGGTTTCAATTACTTTGTAACAACAACGGATTACACACATCACCTCAAACAGGAGCTGTAGAACTCACAAAACCAACTATAAACAGTTTTGCTGTCTATGAACTCTACTTGAAGGACCAGTTCTACTTTGCAGGAATAATAGGATGTTACGTGGATTGACAGTGTCTGAAGGGCTGTGAGAATGAGCCTCTCTGAGCCCTGGATAGAGAGGGGATAGACAGAGAGGTAGAGGAGAGAAGTGAGGGAATGTGCCACTCTGAGCCCTGGAGAGAGAGGGAATAGACAGAGTGTCTGAAGGGCTGTGAGAATGAGCCACTCTGAGCCCTGGAGAGAGAGGGAATAGACAGAGTGTCTGAAGGGCTGTGAGAATGAGCCACTCTGAGCCCTGGAGAGAGAGGGAATAGACAGAGTGTCTGAAGGGCTGTGAGAATGAGCCACTCTGAGCCCTGGAGAGAGAGGGAATAGACAGAGTGTCTGAAGGGCTGTGAGAATGAGCCACTCTGAGCCCTGGAGAGAGAGGGAATAGACAGAGTGTCTGAAGGGCTGTGAGAATGAGCCACTCTGAGCCCTGGAGAGAGAGGGAATAGACAGAGTGTCTGAAGGGCTGTGAGAATGAGCCACTCTGAGCCCTGGAGAGAGAGGGAATAGACAGAGTGTCTGAAGGGCTGTGAGAATGAGCCACTCTGAGCCCTGGAGAGAGAGGGAATAGATAGAGTGTCTGAAGGGCTGTGAGAATGAGCCACTCTGAGCCCTGGAGAGAGAGGGAATAGACAGAGTGTCTGAAGGGCTGTGAGAATGAGCCACTCTGAGCCCTGGAGAGAGAGGGAATAGACAGAGTGTCTGAAGGGCTGTGAGAATGAGCCACTCTGAGCCCTGGAGAGAGAGGGAATAGACAGAGTGTCTGAAGGGCTGTGAGAATGAGCCACTCTGAGCCCTGGAGAGAGAGGGAATAGACAGAGTGTCTGAAGGGCTGTGAGAATGAGCCACTCTGAGCCCTGGAGAGAGAGGGAATAGACAGAGTGTCTGAAGGGCTGTGAGAATGAGCCACTCTGAGCCCTGGAGAGAGAGGGAATAGACAGAGTGTCTGAAGGGCTGTGAGAATGAGCCACTCTGAGCCCTGGAGAGAGAGGGAATAGACAGAGTGTCTGAAGGGCTGTGAGAATGAGCCACTCTGAGCCCTGGAGAGAGAGGGAATAGACAGAGTGTCTGAAGGGCTGTGAGAATGAGTCACTCTGAGCCCTGGAGAGAGAGGGAATAGACAGAGTGTCTGAAGGGCTGTGAGAATGAGCCACTCTGAGCCCTGGAGAGAGAGGGAATAGACAGAGGTAGAGGAGAGAAGTGGGGGAATGAGCCACTCTGAGCCCTGGAGAGAGAGGGAATAGACAGAGAGGTAGAGGAGAGAAGTGAGGGAATGTGTGGCAGATTAAGATGGAGGATAAATGCTACTTGAGAAAGTCAAGACAGTTTTACAACAATGTCTCTACATCTACACCTGCATTGCTTGCACTTTATATATGAAAAAAGTGCTTTGTTTCATTTTGTTAAGACATTTTTATTGGTTAAATTCGAACTGTCTCTTTAATTTTGTGCTCAGTATTTAGTTTAAGATAGGTTATAAGCCATTTGTAAAAAATAAATATCATTAGCCTATTGCTGTCATTTTTTGTGTAGTCCTACGGTAGGTACTCGCCTTTGTTGGTAATTGCGGCAAAACATGCCTAGCCTGTTCAACACTATTGTGAAGGTTTAAACCAGTTCTTTCAATATGCAACAAGTGTTTTATTTCATTTTGTTGAGCCATTTTCTTTGTCCAAATTAAGTCCCAACTGTAATGTTGTGTTTTCCTCAATATACTAGAAATGCTGGCCTACTATAGGGCTACTCGCACTCAAACCATGAAAGGGAAAAACCAAAGAGCGTGAGATGCAAAACTTAATTTAATGCTGCAGTATAATAACTTGTTCATATTTTCCGTATAAACAATGGACCTACTTTTGATATTAACCTAATATAGACAATAAAACAAGAACATTTTTAAGGTTCCCCCAAACTTTTGAACGGTAGTGTACATTTCAAAAGTGCTGAATTAATAGTTATATTGACTATGTCCATTATAGCTCAATCATTAATGTCTTAATCGAAATCATGGATAGCCTCTTAACCGCTCATCGTTCCCTTATGCCATAGTTTGTACATCTCAATTGTCAGTAGAAACCAATTTTTCTTAAGAAAGTCAGCCCTATGTTTTTTAAAGGTAGTAAATTAGGCTGCCGGACAAGGCTCAGCTGATAGCCAGGCGTAGCGGTGGTAAGGATTCACTCCATGGTGCTGAAAAGAAAGCTCTGCTGTTGGGACAGCTTTATGTCGGCCCTAACAGTTCGTGGGCACCGCTTGTCACCGTTATAGTGCAATTCATGTATTGTTTAGTGTTGTGTAGTGGCTTTGCATAAACGCTGGCATGGATAACAAAACATGTTTGTTGTGTTTGTCCCACTAAGAATTACATGGTGAAATCGCCACAGGAACCAAGTGCTTGTTCATCTGAACATATGTAACTGTGGATCATTTGGCCAATATGGTTGTTAACTGATGGCGCTGACAGCACCCAGTCGGAGGTTTCTTTCTCTCTCTCTTTCTACTCTCGGATCTGAACAGGTCCAAACAGGCACGTTTTTCCACAGGAACCGGTCTGACTGTCCTTGGGACCATTCGGAACGGGTCTATGTTAAATTTGTACTTATTTATGCATATTGGGTCGGGTGGAAAAGCCATAGATCCATTTCAGAACTAGTCAAACAATTTGGATCCGTGAAGACCTCCAGCTCTCACAACTTTCCTGCAACTCTCACAACTCTCACATATATTACACTTAAGGGGTTAACACTACACACATCCACCCACCCACCCAACTAGCAACACCCACCTATCAACACCCACCTATCAACACCCACCTTCCAACACCCACCTTCCAACACCCACCTATCAACACCCACCTTCCAACACTCACCTATCAACACCCACCACCTATCAACACCCACCTATCAACACCCACCTTCCAACACCCACCTATCAACACCCACCTATCAACACCCACCTATCAACACCCACCTTACAACACCCACCTATCAACACCCACCACCTATCATCACCCACCTTCCAACACCCACCTTCCAACGCCCACCTATCAACACCCACCTATCAACACCCACCACCTATCAACACCCACCTATCAACACCCACCTTCCAACACCCACCTATCATCACCCACCTTCCAACACCCACCACCTATCATCACCCACCTTCCAACACCCACCTTCCAACACCCACCTTCCAACACCCACCTTTCAACCTCTTCACTCTGAAAGAGTAGTTTCTTTAAAAACACTCACCAGGCTAGTTTCTTTTTCACATTTGTAATAAGGGTCCGCTACTCATGCGCTGTCAGAGGCCCCTACTTAATCTGATGCCAGGGGCCTCTGGGGCCACACATTGATTCCTTCACTGGGAAATCAATCCAATCAGATGCATTATTAGACTGACTGGGAGTCATTGGGAAGGGGGCACACAGGCTCGGGCAGGCGGCCGGATTGGAGGGTGGACAAGGGGAGTGAAAGTGTAACGTTCATTTCAAACTAATCAAAGCTGAGAGAGTGAACGAGGGAGGAGAAGGAGGAGCAGCAGAGGAAGAGAATTGCAGCTTGAGCAGGGATGAGCAAACTTGCACACAAACACAAGCATTTACACACACACACACACAACTCCCGGTGACTCGACCTTGATTAAATATAACGAGTCTTAACGAGAAGTCCAGTAATCAGATGAAATGACTCACAGAATCACCTTCCTTTTAATGCTTTACATACTTCTGCTCTGCCCTGCCTGTTGTCCATCAACACACTAGTCCTTGGCCCAGCCCAACCACAGTCAAGCACCAGATTATATGAATATCTCTTTGATAATGCTTTGAATTTCATCTTTAAAAATAATGTAAAATTGAAGTGACAATGTGGAATTGAAAAATCAAATGAGATCAAAAGGCTTTTCATTTCTGTTGTTGTGTCGGAGGTAAGGCTGTGTGGATTCAGAAAACTGGAAGAATATAAATTATTTTATTAGTCTGATTTCTCCAATTTTGAGAACCCCTGTAAACTATTGATTGAGCTTTGGGGAATTGGGGCAGATGATATGCTGGAGTCGACCACATCACTGCCTTTCAGTGACTGGATATGCTTCTCCAATGGGGTTCTAGAGTCAACACTATTTTAATATGGGGACTGAGGTCCATACAAAGTCTTGATTGCTGCAAATCATCCTCATTCTCAGCAAAGTCAGCATGTGTGTGTGTTTCCAGGAGTTGAGCAGCTCCTCACCATCTGTAGCCTTTAAAAGACCACCCTATGTGGACCTCCACTCTCCGACACACAACCCTCACATCTCCAACATGACATACAGTTGAAGTGGGAAGTTTACATACACTTAGGTTGGAGTCATTAAAACTTGTTTTTCAACCACTCTACAAATGTCTTGTTAACAAACTATAGTTTTGGCAAGTCAGTTAGGACATCTACTTTGTGTATGACACAATACATGTTTTAAACAATTGTTTACAAGACAGATTATTTCACCTATAATTCACTGTATCACAATTCCAGTGGGTCAGAAGTTTACATACACATAGTTGACTGTGTCTTTAAACAGCTTGGAAAATTCCAGAAAATTATCTCATGGCTTTAGAAGCTTCTGATAGGCTAATTGACATCATTTGAGTCCATTGGAGGTATACCTGTGGATGTATTTCAAGGCCTACCTTCAAACTCAGTGCCTCTTTGCTTGACATCATGGGAAATCCAAAGAAATCAGGCAAAACCTCAGAGAAAAAATTGTAGACCTCGACAAGTCTGGTTCATCCTTGGGAGCAAGTTCCAAATGCCTGAAGGTACCACAATAGTATAAACACCATGGGACCACGCAGTCTTCATACCGCTCAGGAAAGAGACGCGTTCTGTCTCCTAGAGATGAACATACTTTGGTGCGAAAAGTGCAAATCAATCCCAGAACAACAGCAAAGAACCTTGTGAAGATGCTGGAAGAAACAGGTACAAAAGTATATATATCCACATTAAAATGAGTCCTATAAATCAAGATAACATGAAAAGCTGCTCAGCAAGGAAGAAGCCACTGCTCCAAAACCACCATAAAAAAAGCCAGACTACGGTTTGCAACTGTACATGGGGACAAAGATCTGACTTTTTGGAGAAATGTCCTCTGGTCTGATGAAACAAAAATAGAACTGTTTGGCCATAATGACCATCGTTATGTTTGGAGGAAAAAAGGGAAGGTTTGCAAGCCGAAGAACACCATCCCAACCGTGAAGCACGGGGGTGGCAGCATCATGTTGTGGGGGTGCTTTGCTGCAAGAGGGACTGGTGCACTTCACAAAATAGATGGTATCATAAGAGGGGAAAATGATGTGGATATATTGAAAGAACATTTCAAGACATCAGTCAGGTAGTTAAAGCTTGGTCGCAAATGGGTCGTCCAAATGGACAATGACCACAAGCACACTTCAAAAGTTGTGGGAAAATGGCTTAAAGACAACAAAGTCGAGGTATTGGAGTGGCCATCACAAAGCCCTGACCTCAATCCCAAAATGTGTGGGCAGAACTGAAAAAGCATGTGTCGGGAGGAATGGGCCAAAATTCACCCAACTTATTTTGGGAAGCTTGTGGAAGGCTACCCGAAACGGTTGAAGTTAAATAGAGGTCGACCGAATAATCGGAATGGCCGATTAATTTGAGCCGATTTCAAGTTTTCATAACAATCGGATTTTATATATATATATATATATATATATATATATATATATATATATACCTTTATTTAACATCTTTACGCTAGGGGGTACTATTCTTATGTTTGGAAAAATAACGTTCCCAAAGTAAATGGCCTATTTCTCAGGCCCATATGCTAGAATATGTATATAATTGACAGATTAGGATAGAAAACACTCTAAAGTTTCCAAAACTGTCAAAATATTGTCTGTGAGTATAAGATAACTGATATTGCAGGTGAAAACCTGAGGAAAATCAAACCAGGAAGTGGCTCCATGTTCCATAGCCTGCCTTCGCTCCATTTAAAGGGATATCAACCAGATTCCTTTTCCTATCGCTTCCTTAATGTGTCAACAGTCTTTAGACATAGCGAGAAAGATTATCACGAATATTACCGAAGGTGACTCCCCTTCTTGTTCGGGTGGCGCTCGGCGGTCGTCGTCGCCGGTCTACTAGCTATCGCCGATCCGTTGTTCTGTGTTCGTTTAGTTTTGTCTAATTGGTAGCACCTGTTTCTAGTTTGGTTGTTAGGATAGGGTTATATATAGTCTGTTCAGCCCGCTTCTGTTTCGTGCGGGCTTGTTCGTCTGTTTTGTTGTTTTAGTGTATTTTTGTTGGCATTTGGGTTTCACGCTGTCCGTTTATATTTCTGTTCATTTGTGTTTCCACTTTTGTACATGTTATGTTTCCGGGACATTAAAGCGTGTTGTTTTTCCCACATCTTTTGCTCTCTGCGCCTGACTCCACACCTCTTCACTCATTTACCGTAACAAAGATAACATCGCGTCAGGTGTTCGCATGAGTTTTGCACAACAGAGCTTGGGCAGCCATTATCTCTCCCTCTCCTACTGAAAACGACAGTCGCGGTTGATATATTATCGATTACATATTTTAAAAACAACCTGAGGATTGATTATAAAAAACGTTTGATATGTTTCTGTGGACATTACGGATACCATTTGGAATTTTCGTCTGCGTTGTCGTAACCACTCGAGCCTGTGGATTTCTGAACATAACGCTCCAAACAAACGGAGGTATTTTGGATATGAAATAATCTTTATGGAACAAAAGGAACATTTATTGTGTAACTGGGAGTCTGGTGAGTGAAAACATCCGAAGATCATCAAAGGTAAGCAATTAATTTTATTGCTTTTCTGATTTTCATGACCAAGCTACTTGATGCTAGGTGTTCATAATGTTTTGTCTAGTGATCGATAAACTTACACAAATGCTTGGATTGCTTTTGCTGTAAAGCATATTTTCAAAATCTGACACGACAGGTGGATTAACAAAAAGCTCAACTGTGTTTTGCTATATTGCACTTGTGATTTCATGAATATAAATATGTTTAGTAATATTATTTGAATGTGGCGCTCTGCAATTCTGCAGTTGTTGATGAAAATTATCCCGCTAACGGGATGGGTAGCGTCAAGAAGTTTTAACTAGGCAAGTCAGTTAAGAACACATTCTTATTTTCAATGACGGCCTAGGAACGGTGAGTTAACTGCCTTGTTCAGGGGCAGAACGACAGATTTTCACCTTGTCAGCTCGGGCGAACCAGTCTTGCAACCTTACAGTTAACTAGTCCAATGCTCTAACTACCTGCCTCTTATTGCACTCCACCAGGAGCCTGCCTGTTACGCGAATGCAGTCGAAGCCAAGGTAAGTTGCTAGCTAGCATTACATGTATCTTATAAAAAACAATCAATCAATCATAATCACTAGTTATAACTACACATGGTTGATGATATTACTAGTTTATCTACCGTGTCCTGCGTTGCATATAATCGATGCGGTGCGTATCGCTGCTCCAATGTGTACCTAACCATAAACACCAATGCCTTACTTAAAATCAATACACAGAAGTAACCTGTGTAAATAACCTGCATATTTAGCTAAAAGAAATCCAGGTTAGCAGGCAATATTAACCAGGTGAAATTGTGTCACTTTTCTTGCACGCAGAGTCAGGGTATATGCAACCGTTTGGGCAGCCTGGCTCATTGCGAACTAATTTGCCAGAATTTGACGTAATTATGACATAACATTGAAGGTTGTGCAATGTAACAAGAATATTTAGATTTAGGGATGCCACCCGTTAGATAAAATACTGAACGGTTCCGTATTTCACTGAAATAATAAACGTTTTGTTTTCGAAATGATAGTTTCCGGATTCTACCATATTATTGACCAAAGGCTCGTATTTCTGTGTGTTATGTTATAATTAAGTCTATTATTTGATAGAGCAGTCTGACTGAGCGGTGGTAGGCAGCAGCAGGCTCATAAGTATTCATTCAAACAGCACTTTCGTGCATTTTGCCAGCAGCTCTTCGCAAGCACAGAGCTATTTTTGACTTCAAGCCTATCAACTCCCGAGATGAGGCTGGTGTAACCAATGTGAAATGGCTAGCTAGGTAGCGTTTCAAACGTCACTCGCTTTGAGACTTGGAGTAGTTTTTCCCCTTGCTCTGCAAGGGCTGTGGCTTTTGTGGAGTGATGGGTAACGCTGCTTCGAGTGTGGCTGTTGTCGATGTGTTCCTGGTTCGAGCCCAGGTAGGGGCGAGGAGAGGGACAGAAGTTAAAATGTTACACTGGCAATACTAAAGTGCCTATAAGAACATCCAATAGTCAAAGGTATATGAAATACAAACGGTATAGAGAGAAATAGTTCTATAAATACTATATTAACTACAACCTAAAACCTCTTACCTTGTAATACTGAAGTCTCATATTAAAAGGAACCACCAGCTTTCATATGTTCTCATGTTCTGAGCAAGGAACTGAAACGTTAGCTTTTTTATTGTCACGTTCAAACCTTTATTTCCTTTGTTTTGTATTTATTTAGTATGGTCAGGGTGTGAGTTGGGGTGGGCAGTCTATGTTTGTTTTTCTATGATTTGGAGATTTCTATGTTTCGGCCTAGTATGGTTCTCAATCAGAGGCAGGTGTCATTAGTTGTCTCTGATTGAGAATCATACTTAGGTAGCCTGGGTTTCACTGTGTGTTTGTGGGTGTTTGTTTCCGTATCTGTGTTTTTCCACCACACGGTACTGTTTTGGGTTTCGTTCATTCCACGTTTATTGTTTTTGTATTCAGTTGTTCATGTGTACATTTTCGTATTAAAAAAACCATGGACACTTACCACGCCGCATATTGGTCCTCTGAGCCTTCTCAGTATTGTTGTAATTGTCATTATTACAAATAATTAATCGGTATCGGCCTTTTTTTGGTCCTCCAATAATCATAATCGGCATTGAAAAATCATAATTGGTAGACCTCTAAAGTTAAACAATTTAAAGGCAATGCTACCAAATACTAATTGAGTGTATGTAAACTTCTGAACCACTGGGAATGTGATGAAAGAAATAAAAGCTGAAATAAATAATTCTCTCTACTATTATTCTGACATTTCACATTCTTAAAATAATGTGGTGATCCTAACTGACCTAAGACAGGGAATTTTTACAAGGATTAAATGTCAGGAATTGTGAAAAACTGAGTTTAAATATATTTGGCTAAGGTGTATGTAAACTTCCGACTTCAACTGTATGTAACCTTTCATCAGAGCCCTGAGGTACGCAGGCACGCACACACACCATGCACACAGGCAGGAAGCCATGCTCACACACAGACACATTGCTTGCTGTGCAGTGTTGCGCTTGTTACCCAAACAAACCCCTTTCCTCAGCTTTAAAAAAAAGAAGTAAATTTAACTCGGCAAATCAGTCAACTAGGCAAATCAGTCAACTAGGCAAATCAGTTAAGAATGTCTTATTTTACAATGAAAGCCTACCCCGGCCAAACCCAGACAACACTGGGCCATGTGTGCACTGCCCTATGGGACTCCCAATCACAGCCAGATGTAGTACTGTAATGACATCTCTTGCACTAAGATGCAGTGCCTTAGACCACTGCACCACTCTGGGGCCCAGGGTTATACCTGTCCAGCATAGTGTCTGTGTGTTGTCTTCTCTGCCTCTTGCTGGCTTCTATCTTTTAGAGGTGTCTCTGGGCCTGGACAGTGGCTGACCCAATACACACTGGCAGCGGTGTGACCTTTAAACGTTTAAATGAATTTAAGATTGTCAACATTTAGGAAAATTCCCAACCAAAAACCTTTTTTAGGTCCTGATCATCATCATAAAGGTAAAAATGTAAATTAAACAAATACCTAACGCAACAATTCTGTAAGTAGGAAGAGATATGCTTCTTTCAAATGATTTGACATGGATATAAAGTGCTCCACATGTCATCGTCATTAACAACAGTTGGAAAAATGCCAGAGAGTGTGACAAGGAAGTGACAGCAGCGGAGTGCTGTGTGGCAATACTTTGAGAAGTGAAATGAGAGGTGATGAAATGCAAACTTTGCGAGCGATTTGAGCCACAGAGGCAGTACGGGTTCCATGCTGAAAGAGAGGCACACTGAGACCCGTTGTTGGCAGCACTGCTATAAGGGACAGTGAGAAAATCGCAGCGCTGATTACAGAAATGATTGCGATTGATATGCAGCCATTGTCAATGGTAGAAGATGTCAGCTTCAATACCCCAATGGCAACCGTGACGACCCTGATGGAGAGATTGAACAATGATTGATCTGCAAGTACAAAGCGCAAGCTCTTACAAACACCATAATAACAGATTGCTGGACGTCTATGAACACATACATCACTGCAAAAAGCCATCACATTGATGAGAAGCGGGGCATACTGACAACTGAGAACATGGAGGAGAGGCACACAACAGAGAACCTAAAACGCCATTAATACCATTGTTACTGAATTTTTACATTTTTAAAAATCTTTATTTAACTAACTAACTAAGTCAGTTAAGAACAAATTCTTATTTTCAATGACGGCCTAGGAACAGTAACTGCCTGTTCAGGGGCAGAACGACATATTTGTACCTTGTCAGCTCGGGGATATGAACTTTCGGTTACTAGTCCAACGCTCTAACCACTAGGCTATCCTGCCGCCCCAAATGGTTGGGGAGAGCAGTAAGATGAGTGCTGTCTGGTAGGGTTTCCACTAGTTACCACAGCCATTAAGTCAAAATTGCCTATATTGGGAGAATTTTTTATTTATTTTTTTATAAAAAAATTAAAAGAAGTACATTTAAGGTAAAGGTTAGGCATAAGGTTAGCAGTGTGGTTAAGGTTACCATATATGGATTGTAAATTCACGTAATTTTAAGACGTTTTATAAAACGTTTAAATTATTTTTTAAATGACAGTTTAAACATTGAAAACATTTTTACATTTGTCACATCCCTAGGTGAGACTGTAACCCACCATCACAAATACACACACACACACACACACACACACACAGACAGACACAGACACGCACGCACACACACACACACACACACACACACACACACACACACACACACACACACACACACACACACACACACACACACACACACACACACACACACACACACACACACACACACACACACACACACACACACACACACACACACACACACACACACGCACGCACACAATGTCCTCCCCTAAACGGCAGCCCAAGGTCTCTCATTTTCACATCTCGACACACTCCACAATTTCCAGCCCTGCTCTTTCCTTCAGATTGCTACTGAAAATTGCTTGCAACTGCTGTTCTGTTGGCGGACCAGACCCATACAGTAGTTATCCTTTACCTACAGTGCTGTAGGAAGGAGCAATATGAAAGACAAGAGGAGAGACAAGAGGAGAGACAAGAGGAGAGACGAGGAGAGAAAAGAGGAGAGACAAGAGAAGAAACAAGAGGAGAGAAAAGAGGAGAGACGAGAAGAAACAAGAGGAGAGACAAGAGGAGAGGCAAGGGGAGAGACAAGAGGAGAGACAAGAGGAGAGACAAGGGGAGAGACAAGAGAAGAAACAAGAGGAGAGAAAAGAGGAGAGACGAGAAGAAACAAGAGGAGAGACAAGAGGAGAGACAAGAGGAGAGACAAGGGGAGAGACAAGAGGAGACATCTGCCTTGTTGTGTTGTCATTTTAACCAGCAAGCAGAGAACACTATACTGTACATAGTGTTGGTTCCAGGCATCGGTACTGCTTGCCGTGCAGTAGCAGAAAGAATAAGTCTATGATTTGTGATGTACTGGGCTGTACGCACAACCCTCTATAGTACCTTGCGGTCGAGTGCCAAGCAGTTGCCATACCAATTGGTGATGCAGCCAGTCAAGATGCTCTCAATGGTACAACGTTTTGAGGATATGAAGGCCCATGCCAGGCCACTGACACACTCCCTATAGGCCGTAATTCATTCCTGAATGTCTTTCTCACACAGTTGACAGTTCCTTGACTATGATTGTTTTATAGACACATGAGACTATATGAGTTTATAACAGCTCTATGATTCTCCTACGATAGAGTCTAGCATATTGCCGTCACCCCTTGGTAGGAGCAGGTGAGTTATGGCTATAAAGAAATTGCTGTCATCTCACGGCCGTCTCCGTACAGTCATGCCCATGGATGGCTTGATCAATGGCTAAGTCATAACTACTGCATTAAAAAGTCATACATAGAGGCGTGCAAAAATGCCTCCCTGCACTGCCCAAGTATAGAGCCCCGGTACACGGATCATATGCCAGAGGTAATTATGAAAAATGGGGCACAGCCCGCCGTGAATCCTTGGTAATTAATCAGCAGGAAGGGAGCGTAGCGCGGAACACTGTGGAATGCCATTACAGGGTGTAGAGGTGACCTCAGGTCTGTCTTACTGTGACAGGGGTGCAGAAGAGGTACGGGGTCAGTGGTCTGTGTGTGTGTGTGTGTGTGTGTGTGTGTGTGTGTGTGTGTGTGTGTGTGTGTGTGTGTGTGTGTGTGTGTGTGTGTGTGTGTGTGTGTGTGTGTGTGTGTGTGTGTGTGTGTGTGTGTGTGTGTGTGTGTGTGTGTGTGTGTGTGTGTGTGTGTGTGTGTGTGTGTGTGTGTGTGTGTGTAGACATGGTTTGTTCTGATTGATGGAGGTGGGCATGGTTTCCGTGTGTATATATGTGTGTGTGTATATCTGTGTGTATATATCTGTGTGTATATATGTGTGTGTATATATCTGTGTGTATATATCTGTGTGTATATATCTGTGTGTTTGCACCTGGAACAACCCCAAGGAAAGTTATCATTCTAGGTCAGAGACAAGACTCCAATCAGCACCGCAAAGCACTGCTGTGATGTGCCATCTCTCTCCACACACCCATGCGGGTACACACACACACACACGCACGCACACGCACACGCACAAACACACGCACACACAAACACGCGCACACGCACGCGCGCACACACACACACACACAGCCCTAAGGCTACTAAGTGAGTAAGAGGAATGACAGAGGTAAGAAAAGGAAACACCTTCATTTTTAGAAACAAAGAATTACAGGTGCAGCGGCTCAGATGAGATGGGGATGAACAGTTGCCCACAATGCAGTTCAGGCTCACTGCTCTGGCTGGCTGGTTAAGGTTTTCCAACCCGCAGCTTCCTCATTCACCTCTGAGCTGGAGGCAATGTTCTGTTGAATGTCAAGCTGTGAGTCTGGCATGTGTGTGAGCATGTGTCTCAGAATGTGTGTGTGAGCATGTGTCTGAGAATGTGTGTGTGAGGCGAGCAGGTGTGTGGCATTGATATGTCTTCAATGCTTATTGTGTTATTTTGTTCCAACACAATCCTAGTGTAAGAGAGTGTATGAAACTTACTGAGTGTATGAAACTTACTGAGTGTATGAAACTTACTGAGTGTATGAAACTTACTGAGTGTATGAAACTTACTGAGTGTATGAAACTTACTGAGTGTATGAAACTTACTGAGTGTATGAAACTTACTGAGTGTATGAAACTTACTGAGTGTATGAAACTTACTGAGTGTAAGAAACTTACTGAGTGTATGAAACTTACTGAGTGTATGAAACTTACTGAGTGTATGAAACTTACTGAGTGTAAGAAACTTACTGAGTGTAGTGAGTGTAAGAAACTTACTGAGTGTATGAAACTTACTGAGTGTATGAAACTTACTGAGTGAGTGAGTGTATGAAACTTACTGAGTGTATGAAACTTACTGAGTGTATGAAACTTACTGAGTGTAAGAAACTTACTGAGTGTATAAGAAACTGAGTTACTGAGTGTAAGAAACTTACTGAGTGTATGAAACTTACTGAGTGTATGAAACTTACTGAGTGTATGAAACTTACTGAGTGTATGAAACTTACTGAGTGTATGAAACTTACTGAGTGAAACTTACTATGAAACTTACTGAGTGTAAGAAACTTACTGAGTGTATGAAACTTACTGAGTGTAAGAAACTTACTGAGTGTAAGAAACGTACTGAGTGTAAGAGAGTGTAAGAAACTTACTGAGTGTATGAAACTTACTGAGTGTATGAAACTTACTGAGTGTATGAAACTTACTGAGTGTATGAAACTTACTGAGTGTATGAAACTTACTGAGTGTAAGAAACTTACTGAGTGTATGAAACTTACTGAGTGTAAGAAACTTACTGAGTGTAAGAGAGTGTAAGAAACTTACTGAGTGTAAGAGAGTGTAAGAAACTTACTGAGTGTAAGAGACTTACTGAGTGTAAGAGAGTGTAAGAAACTTACTGAGTGTAAGAGAGTGTAAGAAACTTACTGAGTGTAAGAGACTTACTGAGTGTAAGAGAGTGTAAGAAACTTACTGAGTGTAAGAAACTTACTGAGTGTAAGAAACTTACTGAGTGTATGAAACTTACTGAGTGTAATAAACTTACTGAGTGTAAGAAACTTACTGAATGTATGAAACTTACTGAGTGTATGAAACTTACTGAGTGTAAGAGAGTGTAAGAAACTTACTGAGTGTATGAAACTTACTGAGTGTAAGAAACTTACTGAGTGTAAGAGAGTGTAAGAAACTTACTGAGTGTATGAAACTTACTGAGTGTATGAAGCTTACTGAGTGTAAGAGAGTGTAAGAAACTTACTGAGTGTAAGAAACTTACTGAGTGTATGAAACTTACTGAGTGTATGAAACTTACTGAGTGTGAGTGTAAGAAACTTACTGAGTGTATGAAACTTACTGAGTGTACTGAGTGAAACTTACTGAGTGTACTGAGTGAAACTTACTGAGTGTATGAAACTTACTGAGTGTAAGAAACTTACTGAGTGTATGAAACTTACTGAGTGTATGAAACTTACTGAGTGTAAGAAACTTACTGAGTGTATGAAACTTACTGAGTGTATGAAACTTACTGAGTGTAAGAAACTTACTGAGTGTATGAAACTTACTGAGTGTATGAAACTTACTGAGTGTATGAAACTTACTGAGTGTATGAAACTTACTGAGTGTAAGAAACTTACTGAGTGTATGAAACTTACTGAGTGTATGAAACTTACTGAGTGTATGAAACTTACTGAGTGTATGAAACTTACTGAGTGTAAGAAACTTACTGAGTGTATGAAACTTACTGAGTGTATGAAACTTACTGAGTGTGAAACTTACTGAGTGTATGAAACTTACTGAGTGTATGAAACTTACTGAGTGTATGAAACTTACTGAGTGTATGAAACTTACTGAGTGTATGAAACTTACTGAGTGTAAGAAACTTACTGAGTGTATGAAACTTACTGAGTGTATGAAACTTACTGAGTGTATGAAACTTACTGAGTGTATGAAACTTACTGAGTGTATGAAACTTACTGAGTGTGAAACTTACTGAGTGTAAGAAACTTACTGAGTGTATGAAACTTACTGAGTGTATGACTGAGTGTAGAAACTGACTGAGTGTAAGAAACTTACTGAGTGTAAGAAACTTACTGAGTGTATGAAACTTACTGAGTGTATGAAACTTACTGAGTGTATGAAACTTACTGAGTGTAAGAAACTTACTGAGTGTAAGAAACTTACTGAGTGTATGAAACTTACTGAGTGTAAGAAACTTACTGAGTGTATGAAACTTACTGAGTGTGTATGAAACTTACTGAGTGTATGAAACTTACTGAGTGTAAGAAACTTACTGAGTGTATGAAACTTACTGAGTGTATGAAACTTACTGAAACTTACTGAGTGTAATGAAACTTACTGAGTGTATGAAACTTACTGAGTGTAAGAAACTTACTGAGTGTATGAAACTTACTGAGTGTATGAAACTTACTGAGTGTATGAAACTTACTGAGTGTATGAAACTTACTGAGTGTATGAAACTTACTGAGTGTAAGAAACTTACTGAGTGTATGAAACTTACTGAGTGTAAGAAACTTACTGAGTGTATGAAACTTACTGAGTGTATGAAACTTACTGAGTGTATGAAACTTACTGAGTGTATGAAACTTACTGAGTGTAAGAAACTTACTGAGTGTATGAAACTTACTGAGTGTATGAAACTTACTGAGTGTATGAAACTTACTGAGTGTAAGAAACTTACTGAGTGTATGAAACTTACTGAGTGTAAGAAACTTACTGAGTGTAAGAAACTTACTGAGTGTAGAAACTTACTGAGTGTATGAAACTTACTGAGTGTAAGAACTTACTGAGTGTATGAAACTTACTGAGTGTATGAAACTTACTGAGTGTAAGAAACTTACTGAGTGTATGAAACTTACTGAGTGTAAGAAACTTACTGAGTGTAAGAAACTTACTGAGTGTAAGAGAGTGTAAGAAACTTACTGAGTGTAAGAAACTTACTGAGTGTATGAAACTTACTGAGTGTAAGAAACTTACTGAGTGTATAAGAAACTTACTGAGTGTGAAAACTGAAACTTACTGAGTGTACTGAAACTTACTGAGTGAAACTTACTGAGTGTAAGAAACTTACTGAGTGTATGAAACTTACTGAGTGTAAGAAACTTACTGAGTGTAGAAACTTACTGAGTGTAAGAAACTTACTGAGTGTATGAAACTTACTGAGTGTATGAAACTTACTGAGTGTAAGAAACTTACTGAGTGTAAGAAACTTACTGAGTGTATGAAACTTACTGAGTGTATGAAACTTACTGAGTGTAAGAAACTTACTGAGTGTATGAAACTTACTGAGTGTAGTGAAAAACTTACTGAGTGTATGAAACTTACTGAGTGTATGAAACTTACTGAGTGTAAGAAACTTACTGAGTGTATGAAACTTACTGAGTGTATGAAACTTACTGAGTGTATGAAACTTACTGAGTGTAAGAAACTTACTGAGTGTATGAAACTTACTGAGTGTATGAAACTTACTGAGTGTATGAAACTTACTGAGTGTATGAAACTTACTGAGTGTATGAAACTTACTGAGTGTAAGAAACTTACTGAGTGTATGAAACTTACTGAGTGTATGAAACTTACTGAGTGTATGAAACTTACTGAGTGTATGAAACTTACTGAGTGTATGAAACTTACTGAGTGTATGAAACTTACTGAGTGTAAGAAACTTACTGAGTGTATGAAACTTACTGAGTGTAAGAAACTTACTGAGTGTAAGAGAGTGTAAGAAACTTACTGAGTGTAAGAAACTTACTGAGTGTATGAAACTTACTGAGTGTATGAAACTTACTGAGTGTATGAAACTTACTGAGTGTATGAAACTTACTGAGTGTATGAAACTTACTGAGTGTGTAAGAAACTTACTGAGTGTAAGAAACTTACTGAGTGTATGAAACTTACTGAGTGTAAGAAACTTACTGAGTGTAAGAAACTTACTGAGTGTAAGAAACTTACTGAGTGTAAGAAACTTACTGAGTGTAAGAGAGTGTAAGAAACTTACTGAGTGTAAGAAACTTACTGAGTGTAAGAAACTTACTGAGTGTAAGAAACTTACTGAGTGTAAGAAACTTACTGAGTGTATGAAACTTACTGAGTGTAAGAAACTTACTGAGTGTATGAAACTTACTGAGTGTATGAAACTTACTGAGTGTAAGAAACTTACTGAATGTATGAAACTTACTGAGTGTATGAAACTTACTGAGTGTAAGAAACTTACTGAGTGTAAGAAACTTACTGAGTGTGTAGTGTAGAAACTTACTGAGTGTAAGAAACTTACTGAGTGTATGAAACTTACTGAGTGTATGAAACTTACTGAGTGTAAGAAACTTACTGAGTGTAAGAAACTTACTGAGTGTAAGAAACTTACTGAGTGTATGAAACTTACTGAGTGTATGAAACTTACTGAGTGTAATGAAACTTACTGAGTGTAAGAAACTTACTGAGTGTATGAAACTTACTGAGTGTAAGAAACTTACTGAGTGTATGAAACTTACTGAGTGTAAGAAACTTACTGAGTGTATGAAACTTACTGAGTGTAAGAAACTTACTGACTGAAACTTACTGAGTGTATGAAACTTACTGAGTGTATGAAACTTACTGAGTGTATGAAACTTACTGAGTGTAAGAAACTTACTGAGTGTATGAAACTTACTGAAACTTACTGAGTGTATGAAACTTACTGAGTGTATGAAACTTACTGAGTGTAAGAAACTTACTGAGTGTATGAAACTTACTGAGTGTATGAAACTTACTGAGTGTATGAAACTTACTGAGTGTATGAAACTTACTGAGTGTACTGAAGAAACTTACTGAGTGTATGAAACTTACTGAGTGTAAGAAACTTACTGAGTGTATGAAACTTACTGAGTGTATGAAACTTACTGAGTGTATGAAACTTACTGAGTGTATGAAACTTACTGAGTGTATGAAACTTACTGAGTGTAAGAAACTTACTGAGTGTAAGAAACTTACTGAGTGTATGTATGAAACTTACTGAGTGTATGAAACTTACTGAGTGTAGAAACTTACTGAGTGTATGAAACTTACTGAGTGTATGAAACTTACTGAGTGTAGTGTGAAACTTACTGAGTGTAAGAAACTTACTGAGTGTAAGAAACTTACTGAGTGTATGAAACTTACTGAGTGTATGAAACTTACTGAGTGTATGAAACTTACTGAGTGTAAGAAACTTACTTACTGAGTGTATGAAACTTACTGAGTGTAAGAAACTTACTGAGTGTAAGAAACTTACTGAGTGTATGAAACTTACTGAGTGTAAGAAACTTACTGAGTGTAAGAAACTTACTGAGTGTAAGAAACTTACTGAGTGTAAGAGAGTGTAAGAAACTTACTGAGTGTAAGAGACTTACTGAGTGTAAGAGAGTGTAAGAAACTTACTGAGTGTATGAAACTTACTGAGTGTATGAAACTTACTGAGTGTAAGCAACTTACTTAGTGTAAGAAACTTACTGAGTGTAAGCAACTTACTTAGTGTAAGAAACTTACTGAGTGTAAGAAACTTACTGAGTGTGAAACTTACTGAGTGTAAGAAACTTACTGAGTGTATGAAACTTACTGAGTGTATGAAACTTACTGAGTGTAAGTGAGAAACTTACTGAGTGTATGAAACTTACTGAGTGTATGAAACTTACTGAGTGTATGAAACTTACTGAGTGTAAGCAACTTACTTAGTGTAAGAAACTTACTGAGTGTAAGCAACTTACTTAGTGTAAGAAACTTACTGAGTGTAAGAAACTTACTGAGTGTATGAAACTTACTGAGTGTAAGAAACTTACTGAGTGTAAGAAACTTACTGAGTGTAAGAAACTTACTGAGTGTATGAAACTTACTGAGTGTAAGAAACTTACTGAGTGTATGAAACTTACTGAGTGTATGAAACTTACTGAGTGTATGAAACTTACTGAGTGTAAGAAACTTACTGAGTGTAAGAAACTTACTGAGTGTATGAAACTTACTGAGTGTAAGAAACTTACTGAGTGTATGAAACTTACTGAGTGTATGAAACTTACTGAGTGTATGAAACTTACTGAGTGTAAGAAACTTACTGAGTGTATGAAACTTACTGAGTGTAGTGTGAAACTTACTGAGTGTATGAAACTTACTGAGTGTAGTGTGAAACTTACTGAGTGTATGAAACTTACTGAGTGTAAGAAACTTACTGAGTGTATGAAACTTACTGAGTGTAAGAAACTTACTGAGTGTATGAAACTTACTGAGTGTATGAAACTTACTGAGTGTATGAAACTTACTGAGTGTATGAAACTTACTGAGTGTACTGAAACTTACTGAGTGTATGAAACTTACTGAGTGTAAGAAACTTACTGAGTGTATGAAACTTACTGAGTGTAAGAAACTTACTGAGTGTAAGAAACTTACTGAGTGTAAGAAACTTACTGAGTGTAAGAAACTTACTGAGTGTATGAAACTTACTGAGTGTATGAAACTTACTGAGTGTATGAAACTTACTGAGTGTATGAAACTTACTGAGTGTATGAAACTTACTGAGTGTAAGAAACTTACTGAGTGTATGAAACTTACTGAGTGTAAGAAACTTACTGAGTGTAAGAGAGTGTAAGAAACTTACTGAGTGTAAGAGAGTGTAAGAAACTTACTGAGTGTAAGAGACTTACTGAGTGTAAGAGAGTGTAAGAAACTTACTGAGTGTAAGAAACTTACTGAGTGTATGAAACTTAGAGTGTAAGAAACTTACTGAGTGTAACTGAGTGTAAGAGTAAGAAACTTACTGAGTGTAAGAGAGTGTAAGAAACTTACTGAGTGTATGAAACTTACTGAGTGTAAGAAACTTACTGAGTGTACTGAGTGTAAGAAACTTACTGAGTGTATGAAACTTACTGAGTGTAAGAAACTTACTGAGTGTATGAAACTTACTGAGTGTATGAAACTTACTGAGTGTAAGAAACTTACTGAGTGTAAGAAACTTACTGAGTGTAAGAAACTTACTGAGTGTAAGAAACTTACTGAGTGTATGAAACTTACTTACTGAGTGTAAGAAACTTACTGAGTGTATGAAACTTACTGAGTGTATGAAACTTACTGAGTGTATGAAACTTACTGAGTGTATGAAACTTACTGAGTGTAAGAAACTTACTGAGTGTGAAACTTACTGAGTGTATGAAACTTACTGAGTGTATGAAACTTACTGAGTGTAAGAAACTTACTGAGTGTAAGAAACTTACTGAGTGTATGAAACTTACTGAGTGTAAGAAACTTACTGAGTGTAAGAAACTTACTGAGTGTAAGAAACTTACTGAGTGTATGAAACTTACTGAGTGTAAGAAACTTACTGAGTGTAAGAAACTTACTGAGTGTATGAAACTTACTGAGTGTAGAAACTTACTGAGTGTAAGAAACTTACTGAGTGTATGAAACTTACTGAGTGTATGAAACTTACTGAGTGTATGAAACTTACTGAGTGTATGAAACTTACTGAGTGTAAGAAACTTACTGAGTGTATGAAACTTACTGAGTGTATGAAACTTACTGAGTGTATGAAACTTACTGAGTGTATGAAACTTACTGAGTGTATGAAACTTACTGAGTGTATGAAACTTACTGAGTGTAAGAAACTTACTGAGTGTAAGAAACTTACTGAGTGTGAAACTTACTGAGTGTAAGAAACTTACTGAGTGTATGAAACTTACTGAGTGTGTATGAAACTTACTGAGTGTATGAAACTTACTGAGTGTGAAGAAACTTACTGAGTGTAAGTGAAACTTACTGAGTGTATGAAACTTACTGAGTGTATGAAACTTACTGAGTGTATGAAACTTACTGAGTGTAAGAAACTTACTGAGTGTATGAAACTTACTGAGTGTATGAAACTTACTGAGTGTAAGAAACTTACTGAGTGTATGAAACTTACTGAGTGTATGAAACTTACTGAGTGTATGAAACTTACTGAGTGTATGAAAACTTACTGAGTGTACTGAAGAAACTTACTGAGTGTATGAAACTTACTGAGTGTATGAAACTTACTGAGTGTAAGAAACTTACTGAGTGTATGAAACTTACTGAGTGTAAGAAACTTACTGAGTGTATGAAACTTACTGAGTGTAAGAAACTTACTGAGTGTAGAAACTTACTGAGTGTAAGAAACTTACTGAGTGTAAGAAACTTACTGAGTGAAACTTACTGAGTGTAAGAAACTTACTGAGTGTGAAACTTAGAGAGTGTAAGAAACTTACTGAGTGTAAGAAACTTACTGAGTGTAAGAGAGTGTAAGAAACTTACTGAGTGTATGAAACTTACTGAGTGTGACTGAGTGTAAGAAACTTACTGAGTGTATGAAACTTACTGAGTGTATACTGAAACTTACTGAGTGTAAGAAACTTACTGAGTGTAAGAAACTTACTGAGTGTAAGAAACTTACTGAGTGTGTGAGTGTAAGAAACTTACTGAGTGTAAGAAACTTACTGAGTGTATGAAACTTACTGAGTGTAAGAAACTTACTGAGTGTATGAAACTTACTGAGTGTATGAAACTTACTGAGTGTATGAAACTTACTGAGTGTATGAAACTTACTGAGTGTATGAAACTTACTGAGTGTATGAAACTTACTGAGTGTATGAAACTTACTGAGTGTAAGAAACTTACTGAGTGTATGAAACTTACTGAGTGTAAGAAACTTACTGAGTGTATGAAACTTACTGAGTGTATGAAACTTACTGAGTGTAAGAAACTTACTGAGTGTATGAAACTTACTGAGTGTAAGAAACTTACTGAGTGTATGAAACTTACTGAGTGTAAGAAACTTACTGAGTGTATGAAACTTACTGAGTGTAAGAAACTTACTGAGTGTATGAAACTTACTGAGTGTAAGAAACTTACTGAGTGTAAGAAACTTACTGAGTGTATGAAACTTACTGAGTGTAAGAAACTTACTGAGTGTATGAAACTTACTGAGTGTATGAAACTTACTGAGTGTATGAAACTTACTGAGTGTATGAAACTTACTGAGTGTATGAAACTTACTGAGTGTAAGTGAAACTTACTGAGTGTAATGAAACTTACTGAGTGTAAGAAACTTACTGAATGTATGAAACTTACTGAGTGTATGAAACTTACTGAGTGTATGAAACTTACTGAGTGTAAGAAACTTACTGAGTGTATGAAACTTACTGAGTGTATGAAACTTACTGAGTGTAAGAAACTTACTGAGTGTATGAAACTTACTGAGTGTAAGAAACTTACTGAGTGTAAGAAACTTACTGAGTGTATGAAACTTACTGAGTGTATGAAACTTACTGAGTGTAAGCAACTTACTGAGTGTAAGAAACTTACTGAGTGTAAGAAACTTACTGAGTGTAAGAAACTTACTGAGTGTAAGAAACTTACTGAGTGTATGAAACTTACTGAGTGTAAGAAACTTACTGAGTGTAAGAAACTTACTGAGTGTAAGAAACTTACTGAGTGTAAGAGACTTACTGAGTGTAAGAGAGTGTAAGAAACTTACTGAGTGTATGAAACTTACTGAGTGTAAGAGACTTACTGAGTGTAAGAGAGTGTAAGAAACTTACTGAGTGTATGAAACTTACTGAGTGTAAGAAACTTACTGAGTGTAAGAAACTTACTGAGTGTAAGAAACTTACTGAGTGAAACTTACTGAGTGTAAGAAACTTACTGAGTGTATGAAACTTACTGAGTGTAAGAAACTTACTGAGTGTAAGAAACTTACTGAGTGAAACTTACTGAGTGTATGAAACTTACTGAGTGTATGAAACTTACTGAGTGTAAGAAACTTACTGAGTGTGAGTGTATGAAACTTACTGAGTGTATGAAACTTACTGAGTGTATGAAACTTACTGAGTGTATGAAACTTACTGAGTGTAAGAAACTTACTGAGTGTATGAAACTTACTGAGTGTATGAAACTTACTGAGTGTATGAAACTTACTGAGTGTAATAAACTTACTGAGTGTATGAAACTTACTGAGTGTAAGAAACTTACTGAGTGTATGAAACTTACTGAGTGTAAGAAACTTACTGAGTGTAAGAAACTTACTGAGTGTATGAAACTTACTGAGTGTATGAAACTTACTGAGTGTATGAAACTTACTGAGTGTATGAAACTTACTGAGTGTAAGAAACTTACTGAGTGTAAGAAACTTACTGAGTGTAAGAAACTTACTGAGTGTATGAAACTTACTGAGTGTAAGAAACTTACTGAGTGTATGAAACTTACTGAGTGTAAGAAACTTACTGAGTGTATGAAACTTACTGAGTGTGAAACTTACTGAGTGTAAGAAACTTACTGAGTGTATGAAACTTACTGAGTGTAAGAGAGTGTAAGAAACTTACTGAGTGTATGAAACTTACTGAGTGTAAGAAACTTACTGAGTGTATGAAACTTACTGAGTGTAAGAAACTTACTGAGTGTATGAAACTTACTGAGTGTATGAAACTTACTGAGTGTATGAAACTTACTGAGTGTATGAAACTTACTGAGTGTATGAAACTTACTGAGATGAAACTTACTGAGTGTAAGAAACTTACTGAGTGTAAGAGAGTGTAAGAAACTTACTGAGTGTATGAAACTTACTGAGTGTACTGAGTGTAAGAAACTTACTGAGTGTATGAAACTTACTGAGTGTAAGATACTTACTGAGTGTAAGAAACTTACTGAGTGTATGAAACTTACTGAGTGTAAGAAACTTACTGAGTGTATGAAACTTACTGAGTGTAAGAAACTTACTGAGTGTAAGAAACTTACTGAGTGTATGAAACTTACTGAGTGTAAGAAACTTACTGAGTGTAAGAAACTTACTGAGTGTAATGAAACTTACTGAGTGTAGAAACTTACTGAGTGTAAGAGAGTGTAGAAACTTACTGAGTGTATGAAACTTACTGAGTGTAAGAGACTTACTGAGTGTAAGAGAGTGTAAGAAACTTACTGAGTGTATGAAACTTACTGAGTGTATGAAACTTACTGAGTGTAAGAGAGTGTAAGAAACTTACTGAGTGTATGAAACTTACTGAGTGTATGAAACTTACTGAGTGTATGAAACTTACTGAGTGTATGAAACTTACTGAGTGTAGAAACTTACTGAGTGTATGAAACTTTACTGAGAGTGTAAGAAACTTACTGAGTGTATGAAACTTACTGAGTGTATGAAACTTACTGAGTGTATGAAACTTACTGAGTGTAAGAAACTTACTGAGTGTATGAAACTTACTGAGTGTAAGAAACTTACTGAGTGTAAGAAACTTACTGAGTGTAAGAAACTTACTGAGTGTATGAAACTTACTGAGTGTAAGAAACTTACTGAGTGTATGAAACTTACTGAGTGTAAGAAACTTACTGAGTGTAAGAAACTTACTGAGTGTAAGAAACTTACTGAGTGTATACTGAGTGTATGAAACTTACTGAGTGTATGAAACTTACTGAGTGTATGAAACTTACTGAGTGTAAGAAACTTACTGAGTGTATGAAACTTACTGAGTGTGAAACTTACTGAGTGTAAGAAACTTACTGAGTGTATGAAACTTACTGAGTGTATGAAACTTACTGAGTGTATGAAACTTACTGAGTGTATGAAACTTACTGAGTGTAAGAAAAACTTAAGAAACTTACTGAGTGTATGAAACTTACTGAGTGTATGAAACTTACTGAGTGTAAGAAACTTACTGAGTGTAAGAAACTTACTGAGTGTATGAAACTTACTGAGTGTAAGAAACTTACTGAGTGTATGAAACTTACTGAGTGTACTGAGTGTAAGAAACTTAAGAAACTTACTGAGTGTAAGAAACTTACTGAGTGTATGAAACTTACTGAGTGTAAGAAACTTACTGAGTGTAAGAAACTTACTGAAGTGTATGAAACTTACTGAGTGTAAGAAACTTACTGAGTGTAAGAAACTTACTGAGTGTATGAAACTTACTGAGTGTGAAAGAGAGTGTAAGAAACTTACTGAGTGTAAGTGAGTGTATGAAACTTACTGAGTGTAAGAAACTTACTGAGTGTAAGAGAGTGTAAGAAACTTACTGAGTGTATGAAACTTACTGAGTGTAAGAGAGTGTAAGAAACTTACTGAGTGTATGAAACTTACTGAGTGTATGAAACTTACTGAGTGTATGAAACTTACTGAGTGTATGAAACTTACTGAGTGTATGAAACTTACTGAGTGTAGAAACTTACTGAGTGTATGAAACTTACTGAGTGTAAGAAACTTACTGAGTGTATGAAACTTACTGAGTGTAAGAAACTTACTGAGTGTGAAACTTACTGAGTGTATGAAACTTACTGAGTGTGAAACTTAGAGTGTAGTGTAGAAACTTACTGAGTGTATGAAACTTACTGAGTGTAAGAAACTTACTGAGTGTGTAAGAAACTTACTGAGTGTTGAAACTTACTGAGTGTATGAAACTTACTGAGTGTAAGAAACTTACTGAGTGTAAGAAACTTACTGAGTGTATGAAACTTACTGAGTGTAAGAAACTTACTGAGTGTATGAAACTTACTGAGTGTAAGAAACTTACTGAAACTTACTGAGTGTATGAAACTTACTGAGTGTATGAAACTTACTGAGTGTATGAAACTTACTGAGTGTATGAAACTTACTGAGTGTAAGAAACTTACTGAGTGTATGAAACTTACTGAGTGTAAGAAACTTACTGAGTGTATGAAACTTACTGAGTGTATGAAACTTACTGAGTGTATGAAACTTACTGAGTGTATGAAACTTACTGAGTGTATGAAACTTACTGAGTGTATGAAACTTACTGAGTGTATGAAACTTACTGAGTGTATGAAACTTACTGAGTGTATGAAACTTACTGAGTGTATGAAACTTACTGAGTGTAAGAAACTTACTGAGTGTATGAAACTTACTGAGTGTATGAAACTTACTGAGTGTATGAAACTTACTGAGTGTATGAAACTTACTGAGTGTATGAAACTTACTGAGTGTATGAAACTTACTGAGTGTAAGAAACTTACTGAGTGTATGAAACTTACTGAGTGTAAGAGAGTGTAAGAAACTTACTGAGTGTATGAAACTTACTGAGTGTATGAAACTTACTGAGTGTAAGAAACTTACTGAGTGTATGAAACTTACTGAGTGTAAGAAACTTACTGAGTGTATGAAACTTACTGAGTGTATGAAACTTACTGAGTGTATGAAACTTACTGAGTGTAAGAAACTTACTGAGTGTATGAAACTTACTGAGTGTATGAAACTTACTGAGTGTATGAAACTTACTGAGTGTATGAAACTTACTGAGTGTATGAAACTTACTGAGTGAAACTTACTGAGTGTATGAAACTTACTGAGTGTAAGAAACTTACTGAGTGTATGAAACTTACTGAGTGTATGAAACTTACTGAGTGTATGAAACTTACTGAGTGTAAGAGACTTACTGAGTGTAAGAAACTTACTGAGTGTAAGAAACTTACTGAGTGTATGAAACTTACTGAGTGTATGAAACTTAGTAACTCACTTGGCAGGTTGATTGTCCTTAGTGTCTTGATGTCCTTATGCTGTGTTAGTTGACACCAGTTTAGGCTGTTTCGGTTTTCATTTCATTTCCGGTCACAACTTGCAGGCTTGTTTTCAAATTGCTGTGCGTTTTGTTGCCAACCTATTTTGCTACCTGACAACTTTACGGGTTTCACTTTTTAATTACCGTTCATATATTTATTTTTTCCTCGACTTTTTCACTCCGGACGCTTTATCTGGACACGATTCGTCAGGACCTCCAACAGCCGAAGCTAAGTAGTAACATTAACATGATGCCTTCTAATTGCAGCCGCTGTGCTCGCCTTACGGCGAGGATAGCTGTACTGCAAGCCCAGCTTCAGACGCAATCGTTAGGCAAGGGTAATTTCAGTGTAGGAAAGGATGAAACAGCGTCTGTGCCACCAGTAAGTACAGATAGTAGTATAAATCCCCTGGCACAGTCCCCGCAGCCGGACAACTTTCTCACGGTTTCTGGAAGGAAATGCTGTAGGAACGCTCAACCGGTGTCGCTCATTCAGCAGACAGAAACTTTCAACCGGTTCTCCCCATTAAGCAGCGGGTCGGTGTCAGAGGCCGAGTCTTCTCTGGTCTCTACTCCTCCCGTTACGGGGTCTGAGACGCCGAAGCTTCCCACCATTAGCTCTGACAAATTGAAAACTCTAGTCATTGGCGACTCCATTACCCGCAGTATTAGACTTAAAGCGAATCATCCAGCGATCATACACTGTTTACCCGGGGGCAGGGCTACCGACGTTAAGGCTAATCTGAAGATGGTGCTGGCTAAAGCTAAAACTGGCGAGTGTAGAGAGTATAGAGATATTGTTATCCACGTCGGCACCAACGATGTTAGGATGAAACAGTCAGAGATCACCAAGCGCAACATAGCTTCTGCGTGCATATCAGCTAGAAAGATGTGTCGGCATCGAGTAATTGTCTCTGGCCCCCTCCCAGTTAGGGGGAGTGATGAGCTCTACAGCAGAGTCTCACAACTCAATCGCTGGTTGAAAACTGTTTTCTGCCCCTCCCAAAAGATAGAATTTGTAGATAATTGGCCCTCTTTCTGGGACTCGCCCACAAACAGGACCAAGCCTGACCTGCTGAGGAGTGACGGACTCCATCCTAGCTGGAGGGGTGCTCTCATCTTATCTGCCAACATAGACAGGGCTCTAACTCCTCTAGCTCCACAATGAAATAGGGTGCAGGCCAGGCAGCAGGCTATTAGCCAGCCTGCCAGCATAGTGGAGTCTGCCACTAGCATAGTTAGTGTAGTCAGCTCAGCTATCACCATTGAGACCGTGTCTGTGCCTCGACCTGGGTTGGGCAAAACTAAACATGGCGGTGTTCGCCTTAGCAATCTCACTAGGATAAAGACCACCTCCATTCCTGTCATTACTGAAAGAGATCATGATACCTCACATCTCAAAATAGGGCTACTTAATGTTAGATCCCTTACTTCAAAGGCAATTATAGTCAATGAACTAATCACTGATCATAATCTTGATGTGATTGGCCTGACTGAAACATGGCTTAAGCCTGATGAATTTACTGTGTTAAATGAGGCCTCACCTCCTGGCTACACTAGTGACCATATCCCCGTGCATCCCGCAAAGGCGGAGGTGTTGCTAACATTTACGATAGCAAATTTCAATTTACAAAAAAAAAAAATGACGTTTTCGTCTTTTGAGCTTCTAGTCATGAAATCTATGCAGCCTACTCAATCACTTTTTATAGCTACTGTTTACAGGCCTCCTGGGCCATATACAGCGTTTCTCACTGAGTTCCCTGAATTCCTATCAGACCTTGTAGTCATTGCAGATAATATTCTAATCTTTGGTGACTTTAATATTCACATGGAAAAGTCCACAGACCCACTCCAAAAGGCTTTTGGAGCCATCATCGACTCAGTGGGTTTTGTCCAACATGTCTCTGGACCCACTCACTCTCACAGTCATACGCTGGACCTAGTTTTGTCCCATGGAATAAATGTTGTGGATCTTAATGTTTTTCCTCATAATCCTGGACTATCAGACCACCATTTTATTACGTTTGCAATTGCAACAAATAATCTGCTCAGACCCCAACCAAGGAACATCAAAAGTCGTGCTATAAATTCACAGACAACACAAAGATTCCTTGATGCCCTTCCAGACTCCCTCTGCCTACCCAAGGACGCCAGAGGACAAAAATCCGTTAACCACCTAACTGAGGATCTCAATTTAACCTTGCGCAATACCCTAGATGCAGTTGCACCCCTAAAAACTAAAAAAATGTCTCATAAGAAACTAGCTCCATGGTACACAGAAAATACCCGAGCTCTGAAGCAAGCTTCCAGAAAATTGGAACGGAAATGGCGCCACACCAAACTGGAAGTCTTCCGACTAGCTTGGAAGGATGGTACCGTGCAGTACCGAAGAGCCCTTACTGCTGCTCGATCGTCCTATTTTTCTAACTTAATTGAGGAAAATAAGAACAATCCGAAATTCCTTTTTGATACTGTGGCAAAGCTAACTAAAAAGCAGCATTCCCCAAGAGAGGATGACTTGCACTTTAGCAGTGATAAATTCATTAACTTCTTTGAGGAAAAGATTATGATTATTAGAAAGCAAATTACGGACTCCTCTTTAAACCTGCGTATTCCTCCAAACCTCAGTTGTCCTGAGTCTGCACAACTCTGCCAGGACCTAGGATCAAGAGAGACGCTCAAGTGTTTTAGTACTATATCTCTTGACACAATGATGAAAATAATCATGGCCTCTAAACCTTCAAGCTGTATACTGGACCCTATTCCAACTAAACTACTGAAAGAGCTGCTTCCTGTGCTTGGCCCTCCTATGTTGAACATAATAAACGGCTCTCTATCCACTGGATGTGTACCAAACTCACTAAAAGTGGCAGTAATAAAGCCTCTCTTGAAAAAGCCAAACCTTGACCCAGAAAATATAAAAAACTATCGGCCTATATCGAATCTTCCATTCCTCTCAAAGATTTTAGAGAAGGCTGTTGCGCAGCAACTCACTGCCTTCCTGAAGACAAACAATGTATACGAAATGCTTCAGTCTGGTTTTAGACCCCATCATAGCACTGAGACGGCACTTGTGAAGGTGGTAAATGACATTTTGATGGCATCGGACCGAGGCTCTGCATCTGTCCTCGTGCTCCTAGACCTTAGTGCTGCTTTTGATACCATCGATCACCACATTCTTTTGGAGAGATTGGAAACCCAAATTGGTCTACACGGACATGTTCTGGCCTGGTTTAGGTCTTATCTGTCGGAAAGATATCAGTTTGTCTCTGTGAATGGTTTGTCCTCTGACAAATCAACTGTACATTTCGGTGTTCCTCAAGGTTCTGTTTTAGGACCACTATTGTTTTCACTATATATTTTACCTCTTGGGGATGTTATTCGAAAACATAATGTAAACTTTCACTGCTATGCGGATGACACACAGCTGTACATTTCAATGAAACATGGTGAAGCACCAAAATTGCCCTCGCTAGAAGCATGTGTTTCAGACATAAGGAAGTGGATGGCTGCAAACTTTCTACTATTAAACTCGGACAAAACAGAGATGCTTGTTCTAGGTCCCAAGAAACAAAGAGATCTTCTGTTGAATCTGACAATTAATCTTAATGGTTGTACAGTCGTCTCAAATAAAACTGTGAAGGACCTCGGCGTTACTCTGGACCCTGATCTCTCTTTTGAAGAACATATCAAGACCATTTCGAGGACAGCTTTTTTCCATCTACGTAACATTGCAAAAATCAGAAACTTTCTGTCCAAAAATGATGCAGAAAAATTAATCCATGCTTTTGTCACTTCTAGGTTAGACTACTGCAATGCTCTATTTTCCGGCTACCCGGATAAAGCACTAAATAAACTTCAGTTAGTGCTAAATACGGCTGCTAGAATCCTGACTAGAACCAAAAAATTTGATCATATTACTCCAGTGCTAGCCTCTCTACACTGGCTTCCTGTCAAAGCAAGGGCTGATTTCAAGGTTTTACTGCTAACCTACAAAGCATTACATGGGCTTGCTCCTACCTACCTCTCTGATTTGGTCCTGCCGTACATACCTATACG
>NC_060187.1:14066869-14189369 GCF_021184085.1 Oncorhynchus gorbuscha | reverse complement strand
CTCAGCATCACAGGGAAGGAGACCATGTAATGTATAGCTCCATCACCACACTCCATTTACCCCTCACAATGCCTTCTCAGCATCACAGGGAAGGAGACCATGTAATGTATAGCTCCATCACCACACTCCATTTACCCCTCACAATGCCTTCTCAGCATCACAGGGAAGGAGACCATGTAATGTATAGCTACTTCACTACACTAACAATGAAGGGGAAACCTGGTATGGTGTGATTGCCCTGTCTATGTTAGCCTAGTGCTGCATCTGAAATGGCACCCCATCACGTACATAATGTTGATTATAGGTGTTGATAAGCTTTGTTGGAGGGCTGAAGCAGGCAATGATGGCCGCTTTGCTCAGCTCATCTCATTCTGTTTTAGATTCCACTAATCAGCGTGGGTGATACCTTTCCACCTCCAAACGCCCTGTGACCCACTATCCTTTATGTGTCTCCGGCAGCTCATTTAAGATAAGATGAGGTAGGGCCATTAACAGATGGAAGGATCTGTCCACCATCTTGAGATGTGATGTAAACACAGGGACTGTGAGGCTTGTGGTGATGGGTTCTAATCTCACCACTGACAGTATCTCAAAGAGCTGGCATACTCTGAACGCATCACAGGCTGGTCCCCATGGCAGGAAGTGGGGGGGAGAGAGACAGGAAATGGATGGTCCCTGGCTGCGTTCTGATCAGTGGGGGAAGTAAGCTTTTCAGAGGAGCGATAGAATTCATAAATCGGATATAAAGAATTGAGGAGGAGGAATTTAAGAGTGTGTTGAGAGCATGTGTGTGTGTGTGTGTGTGTGTGTGTGTGTGTGTGTGTGTGTGTGTGTGTGTGTGTGTGTGTGTGTGTGTGTGTGTGTGTGTGTGTGTGTGTGTGTGTGTGTGTGTGTGTGTGTGTGTGTGTGTGTGTGTGTGTGTGTGTGTGTGTGTGTGTGTGTGAGTTATGTTTTCTTTAAAAAAGAAATATTCACAGATTTCACAATACATTGTATAATTTATGCTGCTGCTGCGCGAGTAGCTTGTTGTTGTTATCAGCCAATCACAAGTCATCAAACTGGCAGCAGGCTACAGACATTGAACTAGAGCCTTCATATGACAAGTTATTCGGAGATAAGACTACATGACCAAAAGTATGTGGACACCTGCTTGTTGAACATCTTATTCCAAAATCATGGGCATTAATATGGATTTGGTCCCCCCTTTGCTGCAATAACAGCCTACACTCTACTGGGAAGGCTTTCCATAGGTTTGGGAAGCTTCTGCGTAAACTTGCTTCCATTCAGCTACAAAGTTTCTCCCTGCAGGTGGTCACTGAGTCCAAGGTGCTAAAGGAGCTCCTTAAACTTAACCTCAAAAAAACATGTTGGTCAGAAGGTTTAGAACCTTTCATCTTTAAGTTTGCTGCCCCTATCATCACCAAGCCTATCTCCAACCTTTTTAACCTGTCTCTCCTTTCTTCTTTAAGTTTGCTGCCCCTATCATCACCAAGCCTATCTCTGACCTTTTTAACCTGTCTCTCCTTTCTTCTTTAAGGTTGCTGCCCCTATCATCACCAAGCCTATCTTTGACCTTTTTAACCTGTCTCTCCTTTCTTCTTTAAGGTTGCTGCCCCTATCATCACCAAGCCTATCTCCAACCTTTTTAACCTGTCTCTCCTTTCTTCTTTAAGGTTGCTGCCCCTATCATCACCAAGCCTATCTCCAACCTTTTTAACCTGTCTCTCCTTTCTTCTTTAAGTTTGCTGCCCCTATCATCACCAAGCCTATCTCTGACCTTTTTAACCTGTCTCTCCTTTCTTCTTTAAGGTTGCTGCCCCTATCATCACCAAGCCTATCTCTGACCTTTTTAACCTGTCTCTCCTTTCTTCTTTAAGGTTGCTGCCCCTATCATCACCAAGCCTATCTCTGACCTTTTCAACCTGTCTCTCCTTTCTTCTTTAAGGTTGCTGCCCCTATCATCACCAAGCCTATCTCTGACCTTTTTAACCTGTCTCTCCTCTCTGAGGAGGTTCCCATTGCTTGGAAGACAGCCACGGTGCATCCTTTATTTAAAGGGGAGATCAATCTGATCCTAACTGTTACAGGCCTATTTCTATTATGCCCTGTTTATCAAAAGTGTTGAAAAACTTGTCAATAATCAACTGACTGTCTTTCTTGATGTCTATAGTATTCTCTCCGGTATGCAATCGAGTTTCTGCTCAGGTTATGGATGTGTCACTGCAACCTGAAAGGTCCTCAGTGATGTCACCATTGCCCTTGATTCTAAGCAATATTGTGCTGCTATTTTTATGACTTGGCCAAAGCTTTTGATACGGTAGACCATTCCATTCTTGTGGGCCGGATAAGGAGTATTGTTGTCTCTGAGGGGTCTTTGGCCTGGTTTGCTAACTACCTCTCTCAAAGAGCGCAGTGTATAAAGTCAGAAAATCTGATTTCTCAGCCACTGCCTGTCACCAAGGGATTCTAGGCCCCACACTAGAATCCCTTGGTGACAGGCCCCACACTAGGCCGATCTAGGCCCCACACTAGGCCGATTCTAGGCCCCACACTTTTCTCAATTTACATCAACAACATAGCTCAGGCAGTTGGAAGCTCTCTCAACCATTTATATGCAGATGATAGTCTTATACTCAGCTGGTCCCTTCCCGGATTTTGTGTTAAATGCTCTACAACAAAGCTTTCTTAGTGTCCAACAAGCTTTCTCTACCCGTAACCTTGTTCTGAACACCTCCAAAACAAAGGTCACGTGGTTTGGTAAGAAGAATGCCCCTCTCCCCACAGGTGTTATTTCTACCTCTGAGAGTTTAGAGCTTGAGGTAGTCACCTCATACAAGTACTTGGGAGTATGGTTATACGGTGCACTGTCCTTCTCTCAGCACATATCAAAGCTGCAGGCTAAAGTAAAATCTAGACTTGGTTTTCTCTATCGTAATCGCTCCTCTTTCACCCCAGCTGCCAAACTAACCCTGATTCAGAAGACCATCCTACCCATGCTAGATTACGGAGACGTCATTTATAGATCGGCAGGTAAGGGTGCTCTGGAGTGGCTAGATGTTCTTTACCATTCGGCCATCAGATTTGCCACCAATGCAACTTATAGGACACATCACTGCACTCTATACTGCTCTGTAAACTGGTCATCTCTGTATACCCGTCACAAGACCCACTGGTTGATGCATATTTATAAAAATCATCTTAGGCCTCACTCCCCCTTATCTGAGATATCTACTGCAGCCCTCATCCTCCACATACAACACCCGTTCTGCCAGTCACATTATATTAAAGGTCCCCAAAGCACACACATCCCTGGGTCGCTCCTCTTTTCAGTTCGCTGCAGCTAGCGACTGGAACGAGCTGCAACAAACATTCAAACTGGACAGTTTTATCTCAATCTCTTCATTCAAAGACTCAATCATGGACACTCTTACTGACAGTTGTGGCTGCTTTGTGTGATGTATTGTTGTCTCTAGTTGTGGCTGCTTTGTGTGATGTATTGTTGTTGTTATGTTGTGTTGCTACCATGCTGTGTTGTCATGTGTTGCTGCCTTGCTATGTCTCTCTTTATGTAGTGCTGTCTCTCTTGTTGTGATGTGTGTTTTGTCCTATATTTATATTGTATTTATTTTTTATTTTTAATCCCAGCCCCCGTCCCCGCAGGAGGCCTTTTGCCTTTTGGTAGGCCGTCATTGTAAATAAGAATTTGTTCTTAACTGACTTGCGTTTCCACTGCGCGTTTCCACTGCTCCAGTGTCCAATTGGGGCGAGCTTTACATCACAGCCGCCATTGAGCCGTTGTTGCTTCTAGAAGTTTCCACTTCACAACAACAGCACTTTGACCAACTGACTTGTTGGAAAGGTGACATTCTATGACTGTGCCTCATTGAAAGTCACTGAGCTCTTCAGTAAGGCCATTCTACTGTCAATGTTTGTCTATGGAGATTGCATGGCTGTGTGCTTGATACAGCAATGGGTGTGGCTGAAATAGCCGAATCCACTCATTTGAAAGGGTGTCCACATACTGTTGTATATATAGTGTATCTAGGCTAATAAATCAAAGATGTAATTAAAATTATATAACTAAAAGTTAAATGAGAAGGACAGGCTACAACACCAACACCATAACAGCTGCTATGAATGGACTGAGAGAAACCACACAGTTAAAGTTATGCAGTCTCAATTAGCCTAGCTAACTAGCTTATTTTTCTTAACATTAACAATCCCAATTTTAACGCTTAAACGTTCACACCCCTAGTGTGTGTGTGTGTATGTGTGTGTGTGTGTGTGTGTGTGTGTGTGTGTGTGTGTGTGTGTGTGTGTGTGTGTGTGTGTGTGTGTGTGTGTGTGTGTGTGTGTGTGTGTGTGTGTGTGTGTGTGTGTGTGTGTGTGTGTGTGTGTGTGTGTGTTGTGTGTGTAGGCGAACATCAGCACACTTCCAGATCAGCACACTGATGGGGAACATGGAAGACCAGCTGAAACTGGATGATTGAAATGGTCAGAGAGAGTCAGACCTGCGAAGAAGATGAGGGAGACAGGAGGACTGGCTGGTCAAAGAAGCTTCCGGACTTCCAAACTTCCAACAGACTGATAAGGAACATGGAGGATCAGCTGAGGCTGGATGAGCCACCAATAGCATGGAAGGAAGAAAAGTGAGGAGAAAATAAAAGTATGACTGGAAGAAAAGGCAGAGAAAATGTGTGCCGTGAAAACAGCGAAATTCTGAAGCTATTCTGTGAGACTGGCAGACAGCTGATCTGTCTGGTCTGTAAGGAGGGCAGACACCACAGAGGACACACATTTAAACCTGCGAGAGAGGCTCAAGAAGATCTGAAGACAAAGGTAGAGTCAGCTTTACTTGGGATCAAGTGTAACATTGAAGATGCTAACACCTTATGTGAGAAGCCAAAAATTGAAATATCTGAAGCAAAGACGATCACTGGTCAACTGAAAGCCGGCTTCAGGGCCCGTTTTGGGGAGTTCGGGAGGAGTCGAGAGTGAAAGAGCTAGAGGCCATCAAATATGTGGAAACACAGGGTGACATGGGGGGGAAATTGAAGAACCTTACACTGAGGCGAGAGCACAAGCAGCCTCTCTGCAGACTGGGCTGGATATGGCTGAGCCTGGGGAATTCCTGCTGTGGTGGATGGAGACGGGCCAGAAGATTCATCAGGATAGGCACCCTGAAATGTGCAGCGTGCAGAAAAATTGTCTGTCTGAGAAAGGTGAAGATATCATGCAGGGTTTCATTGACTTGAAGGCCATGGAAAAGATCCTCAAAACCAAAAGGCAATAATTTTTTTGCTGATTACTGCATACCACAATGCTCCATAGACATCAAGAAAGCAGTGCCACTATAGCTTGGTATCATTTCAATAGTTCAATGTTCAAGTTTCTATGCTTCCTGGTCATACCAGTTCTCATGTTTTTAGAGGATTCTGGGTAATTCGAAATGTTTAGATGTTATGATACTTTTACACAATGTTGCATGCATCTTTGAAGAAAGACAAGTACATTTTAAATGAGTATTAAGCAGTTTGTGATATGAGGGGTAATGGATCATGATGAACAGATATCAAAACTGTCAGGCAAATTGACGTTCAATAATGAGAAAAACCATTACTACCACCAACAAGGTTGTGTGCACCAGGATAGAGGCTAATTCAGAGCTCTACCACCAGTTACTGCCAGAGGAATGAGCACTGTGCTTAACAACGCCTGCTAAGGTGAGTTAAAATGACAAATTGTCAAAGATATAAAACACTGTTAAACATTAAGAAACTCCTACTGAAAACGACTAATCATAACTACTTACTTGACTTTTTTTATGAAGGTTAATCATTAAAGTAGAGGAGGGGGGGTCTATAGCTTAAGAGGGTGTGCCTGATGCTGAATGGGCATGAACAAAGAAGACATCTCTAACTGTCCCCTAAGTGGGATAACAAATTGATCAACTTTCGCATGTTTCTTCCAATCACAGTGTTAGAGCTGAATCTGAACTTTTCTAATCTGTAAATACAAGCATTTTTCGGCATAAACCTCCATCAGGATGGGCCGTCACATTTAGTATTCTGGTATCCTTAGTTTAATTCATTAAAATAAAAAAATGCATGACTTGTTACTCAATTTGCCCGGCTGTCATTGGAAATAAGAATTTGTTCATAACTGAATATCCTGGTTAAATCAAGCTTCAATAAATCAACCAATTCTATTTATTCTACATGCCACAACAATCTCGAATTTGAGATTCAATACATCAATGCCACCACTATAGTTTCTGATAAGGTGTCAATCACATTGTCACTACCAATACTGAATCATATTTCATAATTGTCAGTTGTATCATGATCCCTGTCAGTACTGAGACAAACAAAGTGTGACAATGATCTGCCATGACCTTTGACCCCATTAAAACTGAACCTCCTACATTACAGTTGATTATGTATCATCACATGTAAGGGTGAAGAAATAAAACCATCATCACATGCTAATTCTATTCTTTAGATCTCAGCGTTTCTAAATTGCCTCGCTTTCTCCCAGGACCATTTAATATGAGTGCAGAGGGGTTAACTGAAAAGAGTGAGAGAGAGAGAGTGTGTGTGTGTGTGTGTGTGTGTGTGTGTGTGTGTGTGTGTGTGTGTGTGTGTGTGTGTGTGTGTGTGTGTGTGTGTGTGTGTGTGTGTGTGTGTGTGTGTGTGTGTGTGTGTGTGTGTGTGTGTGTGTGTGTGTGTGTGTGTGTGCGTGCGTGTGTGGCACTTAGTTCAATGTTAAATTTGGTTCAAGGTCAAACTGGTTCTCAGGTCGACAACAGAGAAAAATAAGACAAAAATAAGACAAACACAGATCATCTGCACAGAATCCACACATAGCCTACACTATGTCTCTCAACTGTCAAGCACACATTCTGCAAGACATGCCTCCAACAAAGTCTGAATGCTGGACCTCCAACACGGCAATGAGTGCAGAACTCCAGTCACAGACAGAAACTTCCAGACCAACAGACTGGCAGACTAGCTGAGAATGGAGGAACATAGTGTGACAAGAGTGAGGAAAACAGGAGTAACGTGGAGAAACTCCTCTTCTGTGAGATAGACAATAAGATCATCTGTTTGACTTGTGAGGAGGGAAGAAACCACAGAGGACACATCTGTGAGAGAGGCTAAAGACAATCTAAAGACAAGGTAACTTTAGCTTTACATCAGAGTAAGCATAAGATCAACCATGTAGAAAACAGAAGTGAGAGGCAACAACATCAACTCTCTGAAACAAGGGAGAAATCAGATGAGCTGGGATCAGAAGAGAGAAGAGAAGGCCATACGATACGTAGATTAGAAGTCCAATGTGGTAGGAAAAGAGCAGAATCAACTGGTCGAGGAGGAGGAAGCGGGAGCGCGATCGGCCTTTCTATAGTCCGGATAGGACATGACTGAGCCCTAGGACTTCCTGGTGTGGTGGAAGGAGATAGGGACATTCGAATGTAACGATTGAAGTGGAAGAATCTGGCCCTGAAGGAGCAACAGAGTGCTGGGTTTTTCCACTTGGCAGGACATGGAACAGAGCCTCTAAGACACCCTATCACTCATATCAGCACACATTCCAATAATCTCTTGGATAAATTCAAAGACATATTTTTGGTGTGTACAATGGAGTGTGCAGGTATAAACTAGTTATATTTTGTCAACATTAGGACTGTAACGCTTCACCAAACCCACAGTTTGGTCACGATTCGTTTTGGTACAGCTGGAAAATTAAATGCCCTTTACAATGTACCACATTCACAATGTTCCCTGCATTGCCTGTTGTGACCAGATTGTTACAGTATGTTGGGCCTCTCAAGTTTCCACTCTGATACTGATGCAGTGAAGTCGTAAATACCAATTGGATGCATTCATGTGATTTGAACACTTTGAGAAACACTGATTGGTTAATGGCCAACAAGCCGTGTCTACCATAAACTACCAGTTTATGGGCTGTTCAAGTGGAATTTTCCCAGTTGTGTGTGGTAAATTCTGACTTCCCACCTGGTTTCAAACACACCATGACATTGCCTCCTCCAGTGGCAGATGCTGTAGCACCGTACACCTCCCACTCTGGGTAATGTGATGGGCTGTTAGCGCAACACGGGGTGCACTGGCCCAGTGACTGGCTTCCTATAGAGCAGGTACTAGCTGTTTACTGAAATGGGTGGAAGAGGGAAGTTCACAATGTGGCTCGAGCACTTTGACGAGGTGCTGAAACCACTACTGAAACCCGCTAATCTCAACCCACGAGAATGGGAGCATACCTGCGGCTAAAAATCAAAGACTGTAAAAACAAATAAACATAGCCTACCTATCGCTATTGTAATTTCTTGGGCCCGGTCAAAATCAGCTGCCAATGGCTGCTAGAAATTTAAACTCAGAAATTTAAATTAGAAATTTAAACTCAGATTTACTCAAGAGGCATAAACCTACAATGCAGAGTATGCAGGTCTTATAGGCCTCGTGTTTTTCATTTGTAAATATGATTTATTTATTTATTCATTCAGATTCACAGTACGGACGGAACCCAGATCCCCTTGTCGAATGTTTTGGTACGATTATGTGTACGTTACACTAGGGTTTAGGGTCAACACGACATCCTCTAAACTGCAATGCAAGACTGTAGCGTTTTAGCCACTATAGTGTTTTATTATCCTGTACTTGTGTGTATGAATGAGAGAGGTAGGGGGGTAGAAAAGTGGCACAGTGTTAAAGATGAAAGACCTGTCTAGATCCTGAATGATGAGAGGAAGAAAGAATGGTGGTAAAAGCTATGAAAACTCAACCCAGTGTGGCTAAAAGCACCGGCTCCTGTCCTCTACATAAGAGCTGACAGTCCAGGTTGATGTATAGAGGGCGTATGGATGCACTACAAAGGGCCTGCCAGAGATGTGAGGGATCCTATACAGACCAGACGCCTGCAGAAAGACCGAGATTATCAAACATCCCTCAGCCTGGAGCAGGATTCAGCCAGCCACACTTAAAAGCAACCTTCAGTTCCCATGATGTTTTTTAACAGCCCAACTGTTTGTAATGGCTGAAATGGAATCAATGGAATGGAGTCGAACAACTTGTTTCCATGTTTGATTCGTTTGGTACCATTCCATTGATTCCGTTCCAGCCATTACAATGAGCCCGTCCTCCTATAGCTCCTCCCACCAGCCTCCTCTGGCCCCTAGCGTTTGCTATCTGAGTGTGTTTAGAGTACCAGTTCAAATCTATCTGTACAAGAAATATGGGACAGAGAGAAAAACACCCAACACTCAAATAAGACAAGCGAAGAGGGTTTTTTAGCAATATCTAGGAGAAGCTCACCTCCCTCCCACACTTCAGGAAAATAAACCCATCGTGAAAACGAAATAAAACCGGAAAACAGCACAAACACATCAGGCGACAGTCAGACAGATTTATCTGTGAGCCTGGTGTGTATTTCAGAGGCCTGGCCTAGATAACAGGAAGGAATATGAAGGGAAGAAGGTGAGGCGCTTTGAGAGAGCCAAGCTAACGCTAGCTCGGCAGCACTACAGCGTTCTACAACTGCTTCACAAAGGTTAAGCTCTTTCCCCTGTGCCTGTGTGTGCTCATTCTTAGAAACCAGACGTTGATGCAGCCTTACACTTCTCTCTCTCTCTCTTTCCTTTCTTTCTTTTTCTTTTTTCTTGTTGTTCAAGACTTGAGGATTTTTAGTGTTTTTGCTAAGCAATCTTTCTAAGGAAAGAATATACAGGGTGTGGATGGGAGAGAGGGTGTGTGGAGTGTCTAGGGTCGCAAATGGAGGGTGTATTACTGGAAACTTTCAAAGTTAACCAGCAAACTACCCCATTCTTTGTGGGCTACTTCTTATTATCACAGGTGTCTGTAATTATCTCTGGCCCTCTGTGGCCTTTTCACATGAAACATCTGAAATTCTTCAATAGGATTATTATCAAATAAAAAATAGAATAAAAAAGCTGTAAAACATTATTAGAGCAGTGCCCTCCAGGTGGAGTGGACAGGAATCTGTTCATGACCGCACTAATAAGAAACACCCTTATCAACCAATAGGCTTGCAGGATACGGTAGCCACAAAACAAAAGTGAAACTCTTTTCCCACTTCAACTGAGTGCGGTGCAGTTTAACGTCAGTGTTTTGGCAGAAGGCATTGCCCTCGTCTGAAACCCTTGTTTGTCCTATTGTCAGACATGTCATTCATTCTGAGACGCCAGGCTTTTCCCAGACAGGACCTGTGTGGGTCAGCAACATGCCACAGCTCAAGACCTCCAAATCAGCGGGGTCTTTCGGCCCCAGTTTACATAAGAAGGTGCTTACAGGCTGGGAGCAGGGAGTAGGTCCACAAAGGAGCTTACTTACTGCCAGGAAGAAATCAACGGGGCACGGGAAAGAAAATACATCAAAATAATCCCAACTATAATGCTCTAAAAATTGCTTCATCTCTGCGAAAAAGGGAGTCTATAGATGGAATTTGTCTCTCAATCTCAATCTCAATCTCAATCAACCACTTTCCTCCTATGTGCATCTTTCTCTACCCCTCTCTCACCCTGTCTTTCTCTACCCCCCTCTCTCTCCCTCTCTTTCTCTACCCCCTCTCTCTCCCTGTCTTTCTCTACCCCCTCTCTCTCCCTCTCTTTCTCTACCCCCTCTCCCTCCCTCTCTTTCTTTACCCCCTCTCTCTCCCTGTCTTTCTCTACCCCCTCTCTCTCCCTGTCTTTCTCTACCCCCTCTCTCTCCCTCTCTTCCTTTACCCCCCTCTCTCTCCCTCTCTTTCTCTACCCCCTCTCTCTCCATCTCTTTCTCTACCCCCTCTCTCTCCCTGTCTTTCTCTACCCCCTCTCTCTCCCTCTCTTTCTCTACCCCCCCTCTCTCCCTCTCTTTCTCCACCCCCGCTCTCTCCCTCTCTTTCTCCACCCCCCGCTCTCTCCCTCTCTTTCTCTACCCCCTCTCTCTCCCTCTCTTTCTCTACCCCCTCTCTCTCCCTCTCTTTCTCTACCCCCTCTCTCTCCCTCTCTTTCTCTACCCCCTCTCTCTCCCTGTCTTTCTCTACCCCCTCTCTCTCCCTGTCTTTCTCTACACCCCCTCTCTCCCTCTCTTTCTTTACCCCCTCTCTCTCCCTCTCTTTCTCTACCCCCCTCTCTCCCTGTCTTTCTCTACCCCCCTCTCTCCCTCTCTTTTTACCCCCTCTCTCTCCCTCTCTTTCTCTACCCCCTCTCTCTCCCTCTCTTTCTCTACCCCCTCTCTCTCCCTGTCTTTCTCTACCCCCTCTCTCTCCCTCTCTTTCTCTACCCCCTCTCTCTCCCTCTCTTTCTCTACCCCCCTCTCTCCCTCTCTTTCTCTACCCCCCCCTCTCTCCCTCTCTTTCTCTACCCCCCTCTCTCTCCCTCTCTTTCTCTACCCCCTCTCTCTCCCTGTCTTTCTCTACCCCCCTCTCTCCCTCTCTTTCTCTACCCCCTCTCTCTCCCTGTCTTTCTCTACCCCCTCTCTCTCCCTGTCTTTCTCTACCCCCCTCTCTCTCCCTGTCTTTCTCTACCCCCTCTCTCTCCCTGTCTTTCTCTAACCCCCTCTCTCTCCCTGTCTTTCTCTACCCCTCTCTCTCCCTGTCTTTCTCTACCCCCTCTCTCTCCCTCTCTTCCTCTACCCCCTCTCTCTCCCTGTCTTTCTCTACCCCCCTCTCTCCCTGTCTTTCTCTACCACCCTCTCTCTCCCTCTCTTTCTCTACCCCCTCTCTCTCCCTGTCTTTCTCTACCCCCTCTCTCTCCCTCTCTTTCTCTACCCCCCTCTCTCTCCCTGTCTTTCTCTACCCCCCTCTCTCCCTGTCTTTCTCTACCCCCTCTCTCTCCCTCTCTTTCTCTACCCCCTCTCTCTCCCTGTCTTTCTCTACCCCCCTCTCTCTCCCTCTCTTTCTCTACCCCCCTCTCTCTCCCTGTCTTTCTCTACCCCCCTCTCTCCCTCTCTTCCTCTACCCCCTCTCTCTCCCTGTCTTTCTCTACCCCCTCTCTCTCCCTGTCTTTCTCTACCACCCTCTCTCTCCCTCTCTTTCTCTACCCCCTCTCTCTCCCTGTCTTTCTCTACCCCCTCTCTCTCCCTCTCTTTCTCTACCCCCCTCTCTCTCTCTGTCTTTCTCTCCCCCTCTCTTTCTCCCCTGTCTTTCTCTACCCCCTCTCTCTCCCTGACTTTCTCTACCCCCCTCTCTCTCCCTATCTTTCTCTACCCCCTCTCTCTCCCTGTCTTTCTCTACCCCCTCTCTCTTCCTGTCTTTCTCTAACCCCTCTCTCTCTCCCTCTCTTTCTCCCCCTCTCTCTCCCTGTCTTTCTCTAACCCCTCTCTCTCACTGTCTTTCTCTACCTCTCTCTCCCTGTCTTTCTCTACCTCTCTCTCTCCCTCTCTTTCTCTACCCCCTCTCTTTCTCCCCCTCTCTCTCCATGTCTTTCTCTACCCCCTCTCTCTCCCTGTCTTTCTCTACGCCCCTCTCTCTCCCTCTCTTTCTCTACCCCCTCTCTCTCCCTCTCTTTCTCCCCACTCTCTCTCCCTCTCTTTCTCCCCCCGTCTTTCTCTACCCCCCTCTCTCTCCCTCTCTTTCTCCCCCTACTCTCTCCCTGTCTTTCTCTACCCCCTCTCACTCCCTGTCTTTCTCTACCCCCCTCTCTCCCTCTCTCTCCCCCTCTCTCTCCCTGTCTTTCTCTACCCCTCTCTCTCTCCCTCTCTTTCTCCCCCTCTCTCTCCCCGTCTTTCTCTACCCCCTCTCTCTCCCTGTCTTTCTCTACCCCCCTCTCTCTCCCTGTCTTTCTCTACCCCCTCTCTCTCCCTGTCTTTCTCTACCCCCTCTCTCTCCCTGTGTTTCTCTACCCCCTCTCTCTCCCTCTTTCTCCCCCTCTCTCTTTTTCTCCCCCTCAGCCTCTCGCTTTCTCGCATTGCGTCAATTCTATTCTTCAGTCCAGACATTAGAAATCACACTGAATCCAGACATTAGAAATCACACTGAGTCCAGACATTAGAGCCTATATTATTGTGTGGAGCTAGATATCTCTGTACTGAGCTGTGATCGCATTAGGCCCTAGAGTAACAGTTCAGCAGCGTTCACCTCGCCTTGTGTCCATCTCCCTTCCTCTGGTACGCCAAACACATTCCAGCGCCACGCCACAACGCCACATTTCCCTCCAAATGAAATCACTAGAAATTGATCTCCAGCAGTTGCCCTGCTCGGTACAACATAATCATCTATCTTTATTCGTATGCATTTTTTCCCTCACCGCCTTTTCATGTCGTTTGCCAGTGATTGTTGTTGTGGGTCTGAATATAAAATCAAACCGATTATAAAGACAGGGTTCTGTACGCCAGTTAAGCTTCACAGCCTGGTAATTAGGCGACAGACAAAAGGCCTATTGTTAAGGTGGAGGGGAGTGAAAAGCTAGATATGGAAGATGGTGAAGATGTAGAGGGTTGACGCCAGCCGTACGTACTGTATAAAGTGCTATCAGCCTATCAAACCCAGCCCCTTGGACTAACATGGCCCTGTTGATCAGCTCAGACAACAACAATGGAAATAGTTGTATGTGTCACAATGGAAGCTGTGTGAAGGAACGGAGGTATTTGAACAGGTGTGAGTAGGGGTATTCTTCCTAGTTGTCAGTGTGCCTGGGGCCAATACAAGGTTGTTACGTTCCCAAGTTTCTGTGTTGTGGGTTTGTATGTGTGGAAATGGCTTCCTGGATTCCAAAGTAGCTCATTGGTTGGCCCATCACTAATTGGAGCTCTGACCCCGCCCTCTCGTCAGGGGGTACAGCTGTCTGCAATTCCCGACTCCTTCTGCAGCTTGAAAAGCCAGTGTTCCTGTGTTAGGAGAGAGAGCTTCTTTGTATGTCCTGTGTTGGTTGTTGGCCAGAAAGTGTTGTAAAGTATTTTGCATTTATTTGCTTTGGTTCCGTCCAGCCCCTTTTCCCCACATTACCGTGTGAAGGAAGAATAAATTCCCTGTAAACAGTAATATTCTCTACCTCTGTCATCCTTACCTGCACCTACAATCACATACCTTTTTTTCACTCCACGGGGAGTTGAGTTGTAGCAGGGTGTTGCGTTCCCTCCTCCAAGAGGCGTACGTAACAGAGGTCATATTCTGCTCTACCACTTTCATCGGAGGTGACAGATGCACCCATTAGGAGAGACACACACACATAACACTATGATATACCATCTGGGTTACATCTGGCTCTAAGAGCTGACCTGCATTGATTTATTAAACATTCAGACAGCAATTCCCCCCATCCCCTCTCCAACCCCCATAGGTCCTACCCTATACCGTCTCCCCTCCACCTCCCTGAAAGTGCAGGCTCCTTGACAGGGTCATTGTTCTAATGATATCAATCTCTACTGACCCATCCCCACCTCGTCTCCCTCCAGCCCTGTAATCTAGTGATCCCCCCCCCCTAAATATAGGCACACACTCCCCATTACCCTATTACTGCCAGTCCATTAGCAACTCAACTCCCTCCCCAGCCCCTCCCTCTACGTCTGCCTTGCACAAAGCCCAGTGGACAAAGGGAGTTACAATACCTTTATGTAAAAACATTAGCCTACAAATGTCAATCCATCACTACATGACAATGAAGTTGAAGGTAATAGACTGTCAGTAATTAGTTGCATCTTAAACAATTACATGAAGTGAATTACTAATGAAAATTATTTTAAAAATCTCAAACGTAAAAATGCAAGTCCCTTTAAAAGCATGTACTAAATGCATATGTTATATTATTATATGTTAAATTATCAATATTAAAAATCTAATTTTTATACCCACATTACCCTGTGTAATGACATCCAGTATTCAGAAGCATATTCTGAAATCCCCAAAGCCTCCACCCGGTATTCAGCAAAACACTGAGTGACTGATGGTCTCAGCAGGGAGCTACAAGCAGTTGCCGAAAAATGCCTTTTTTGAAACCAATGTTCCCGTTGCGCTCCACGATGGCTACATGAATCAACGCCCTGTGTGAGTCCCTGTTATTCCCTCCCAGACCAACCCTCACTTCCTACACACACACTCACACACCACACACCACACACCACACACACACACACACACACACACACACACACACACACACACACACACACACACACACACACACACACACACACACACACACACACACACACACACACACACACACACACACACTCCACACACACACACACACACACACACACACACACACACACACACACACACACACACACACACACACACACACACACACACACACACACACACACACACACACACACACACACACACACACACACACACACACACACACAGCACAGCACACTGGACCACATGACAAATTACAGATGTATTATTAAAAATCACTGCTGGAGGGACAGCGAACAGGAGGGAAGCACAAAGGCCCGGGACAATAGAGGAGGACATATTCTTCCCGCTGACAAGCATAGAATTCATTTAAATTAGAAATGGCCACCGCCTTGAAAGCAAAACAGACTGCAAAGGTTACCATATTCCAAATGTATGTGTACACTGAGTGGGCAATGGAGGGAGGTGGGGGGTAGATTTAGCAGAAAGGGTGGGGGGAATATTTTGAATGGCCTAGAGATTTGAGAGGCACTGGAATGTCATTATGTTCCTCTGTGACAGATGATCTGGCCTCGGTCTCTGTTCAGCTGTGATGTAGACGGCAATACACAAAGCAATGACAAATCCCAGTATTTTTGGTCTGCCCTGGCACCCCCTTTCCTTTTCCCTTTCCTTCTTATTTTCCTTATTCCACCATCTCCCTCCATTCCATCTCCCTCCATTACACAGGCTCTCAAAACGCTCTCTTTCCCTCCCTCCATCGCACCCTCCCTTTCTGTCTGGAAAACACCCAAATGTCCCTTCCTTTGTGTCTGTCCTTCATGATCGCTGATGTGAAAAGATAGATAAAAACACTAGATGAAAGCAACAGGGCTCAAGCTAATAGTAAACAACAGGCTCCCACTGTGAGATGAGACCAGGACCTGAGAGGTGAGATGAGACCAGGACCTGAGAGGTGAGATGAAACCAGGACCTGAGAGGTGAGATGAAACCAGGACCTGAGAGGTGAGATGAGACCAGGACCTGAGAGGTGAGATGAGACCAGGACCTGAGAGGTGAGATGAGACCAGGACCTGAGAGGTGAGATGAGACCAGGACCTGAGAGGTGAGATGAAACCAGGACCTGAGAGGTGAGATGAGACCAGGACCTGAGAGGTGAGATGAGACCAGGACCTGAGAGGTGAGATGAAACCAGGACCTGAGAGGTGAGATGAGACCAGGACCTGAGAGGTGAGATGAGACCAGGACCTGAGAGGTGAGATGAAACCAGGACCTGAGAGGTGAGATGAGACCAGGACCTGAAACCAGGAGAGGTGAGATGAAACCAGGACCTGAGAGGTGAGATGAAACCAGGACCTGAGAGGTGAGATGAAACCAGGACCTGAGAGGTGAGATGAGACCAGGACCTGAGAGGTGAGATGAAACCAGGACCTGAGAGGTGAGATGAGACCAGGAGCCCTACACTGAAATAACAGGAAGAGAGATAATAAAGTGTGTGTGTGGGGGGGGGGGGTAATAAATGTTGAGATAGGGACAATAACAAGGTAAGAAGCTAAAAACAGACAGTGACAGATGCAGAATACTGCCCACTCTGGCCCTCCACCACTGAGATCTGAAGAGCACCTCAGTGGTGCCACTTGTCAACGAGGGCTCTCGTTTCCTGTCCATGGTTACTGTTACCCAGGCACAAATGACGAAAGACTAAAACAAAGGAGCTGATCAACAAGAGCTCTTTGCAAATCAGGATTGGCGGCTAGTCTTCTCCCCCAGAGAAGAGAGGGTAAGAGGAGGTGCACAGCTAGACTATATATTCTAACACTAAGAGAAGGGCTGTATCTCTAGTCAAAAGGCCTTCTAAAACTAAGAGCAGGGCTGTATCTCTCTAGTCCTCTAGTCAAAAGGCCTTCTAAAACTAAGAGCAGGGCTGTATCTCTCTAGTCCTCTAGTCAAAATGTATTCTAACACTAAGAGCAGTGCTATCTCTCTAGTCAAAAGGCCTTCTAAAACTAAGAGCAGGGCTGTAATCTCTCTAGTCAAAAGGTCTTCTAACACTAAGAGCAGGGCTGTATCTCTCTAGTCAAAATGTCTTCTAACACTAAGAGTAGGGCTGTATCTCTAGTCAAAAGGCCTTCTAACACTAAGAGCAGGGCTGTATCTCTAGTCAAAAGGTCTTCTAACACTAAGAGCAGGGCTGTATCTCTAGTCAAAAGGCCTTCTAACACTAAGAGCAGGGCTGTATCTCTCTAGTCAAAAGGCCTTCTAACACTAAGAGCAGGGCTGTATCTCTCTAGTCAAAAGGCCTTCTATCACTAAGAGCAGGGCTGTATCTCTCTAGTCAAAAGGCCTATCACTAAGAGCAGGGCTGTATCTCTCTAGTCAAAAGGCCTTCTAACACTAAGAGCAGGGCTGTAATCTCTCTAGTCAAAAGGCCTTCTAACACTAAGAGCAGGGCTGTATCTCTCTAGTCAAAAGGTTTTCTAACACTAAGAGCAGGGCTGTATCTCTCTAGTCAAAAGGCCTTCTAACACTAAGAGCAGGGCTGTATCTCTCTAGTCAAAAGGCCTTCTATCACTAAGAGCAGGGCTGTATCTCTCTAGTCAAAAGGTTTTCTAACACTAAGAGCAGGGCTGTATCTCTCTAGTCAAAAGGCCTATCACTAAGAGCAGGGCTGTATCTCTCTAGTCAAAAGGCCTTCTGAAAATAAAAATATATATTCACAATAGATACAAACATACACATATGAACAACAACGTACAGATGCACACCAACAATGACTGCATCTCCTCTTCCCAGACCTGCATGCTCACACCCCCATCCCTAGTGCCTGGCCACACCCCCATCCCTACTGCCTGGCCACACCCCCATCCCTATTGCCTGGCCACACCCCCATCCCTAGTGCCTGCATTATTGTTTGCCACATGGCCTTCAACTGTACCAATTTGTTTTTCTCGGTCCATGATATTTCAAGAAAAAATGATTGTATTTTTCCATTGTGTTAATGATGATTGATTTCCAAGTTTTTTCAAGATGAGTGGTGAGATGAGAATCGTCCAGCATATTGGATCTCTCACTACACCCCCATATGACATGTCCTGAATGCAGACGGATTAAAAGTAAGTCTACATTGTAATACTTCTGACAGCCAACTGCCCATAACTTTTAGACTTCATAACGTTCCCAAAAAGCATGGATTATTGAGTCATTGTTAGTTTTACACTTAAGACATGAATCTGCTGTTGTGCTGTAGAATTCCCTCCATTTTGTGCCAACATCAGTTCTTTTTAAGTCTTGGTTCCAATAGTTCATAGATTGTCAGTTGGATATGGTCTCTGAAAGGTTTTGTATATCTTACCTATCATATGAACATCCTTTTCTAACTCAAATAAGATTCCTTCAGTGTTAAAAAGATTTCAAATATAAATGTTGTGATATGTAACTTAAGTTTCTTTAGTCAAAAAGGCCTTCTAAGGACTAAGAGCAGGGTTGTATCTTTCTGGTCAAAGGGCCTGGTATAAAACAGGCCTCTATGGTAGAACAACAGACCAGGAAAGTTACCAGTCAATTAGTGAAGCTCCATGCAAACTAGAACTTGGTTTGCTATCTGTCTGTCTGTCTGTCTGTCTGTCTGTCTGTCTGTCTGTCTGTCTGTCTGTCTGTCTGTCTGTCTGTCTGTCTGTCTGTCTGTCTGTCTGTCTGGACAAAGAGCCTGGTTTAAAACAGACTTCTATGGCAGAGCAGACCTGAGCAGTGTGGTTCAGTACACTACAGTAGAGAGCCGCTGTGCTCTAGGCTCACCTCAGAGCGCTTTAGTTTAGCCTGCTGCTGTCAAAGCAATCATGTTTCCTTGCTAATCCCTCTTAGGCTTCTACGTAGATCATCATTGACTGGGGGAGGAACGTTCACAATGACTAAGCTGTTTTCATTGGCCTGCAAAGCCAAGCGATTTGGGAACATTACGGAAAGAAGACAAACGTTTGACAAGGGCTTTTGTTGTCGCCGCCTATGAATTATCATTCTCTGAGCTCTCAGAAAGCCGAATGAGGCGGTCGGCCTGACAATATTCTGATGTCATCAAAACATAACACTTTATTTTGGTGTTTGACAGCTGGAAGCTGTAGTTTTAAACATCTTTTAAACATTGGTTGGTAAACCGGCTGTCTCCATATGAATTCTAGGCCTGCAGGCAACATGTGGTTAAATACATTTTTTAAATTATATTCAACAGTTTTTTGTCTTTCTCCCTACAACACATTTTCTCTGTCTCTTATCTGTATGTCCTTAATAATTACTCCTAGATAAAGGGCCCTTCTGTAACCATGTGGACAGTTGTTCACAGGCTTACATTATGTCACCCCTGTAGGCCTGTAACGTCACCCCTGTAGGCCTGTTACGTCACCCCTGTAGGCCTGTTACGTCACCCCTGTAGGCCTGTAACGTCACCCCTGTCGGCCTGTAGCGTCAACCCTGTCGGCCTGTTACGTCACCCCTGTAGGCCTGTTACGTCACCCCTGTAGGCCTGTAACGTCACCCCTGTAGGCCTGTTACGTCACCCCTGTAGGCCTGTTACGTCACCCCTGTAGGCCTGTTACGTCACCCCTGTAGGCCTGTAACGTCACTCCCTTAGGCCTGTTACGTCACCCCTGTAGGCCTGTTACGTCACCCCTGGAGGCCTGTAACGTCACCCCTGTAGGCCTGTTACGTCACCCCTGTAGGCCTGTAACGTCACCCCTGTAGGCCTGTTTCGTCACCCCTGTAGGCCTGTAACGTCACCCCTGTAGGCCTGTTACGTCACCCCTGTAGGCCTGTAACGTCACCCCTGTCGGCCTGTAATGTCACCTCTGTAGGCCTGTTACGTCACCCCTGTAGACCTGTTACGTTTACATTTACATTTAAGTCATTTAGCAGACGCTCTTATCCAGACAGAGCTGTAACGTCACCCCTGTAGGCCTGTTACGTCACCCCTGTAGGCCTGTAACGTCACCCCTGTCGGCCTGTAGCGTCACCCCTGTAGACCTGTAACGTCACCTCTGTAGACCTGTAACGTCACCCCTGTAGGCCTGTTACGTCACCCCTGTAGGCCTGTAACGTCACCCCTGTAGACCTGTAATGTCACCCCTGTAGGCCTGTTACGTCACCCCTGTCGGCCTGTTACGTCACCCCTGTAGGCCTGTAACGTCACCCCTGTCGGCCTGTAGCGTCACCCCTGTAGACCTGTAACGTCACCCCTGTAGACCTGTAACGTCACCCCTGTAGACCTGTAACGTCACCCCTGTAGGCCTGTAACGTCACCCCTGTAGAACTGTAACATCACCCCTGTAGGCCTGTAACGTCACCCCTGTCGGCCTGTAACGTCACCCTGTAGGCCTGTAAGGCCTGTAACGTCACCCCTGTCGGCCTGTTACGTCACCCCTGTAGGCCTGTTACGTCACCCCTGGAGGCCTGTAACGTCACCCCTGTAGGCCTGTTACGTCACCCCTGTAGGCCTGTAACGTCACCCCTGTAGGCCTGTTTCGTCACCCCTGTAGGCCTGTAACGTCACCCCTGTAGGCCTGTTACGTCACCCCTGTAGGCCTGTAACGTCACCCCTGTCGGCCTGTAATGTCACCTCTGTAGGCCTGTTACGTCACCCCTGTAGGCCTGTTACGTCACCCCTGTAGGCCTGTTACGTCACCCCTGTAGACCTGTTACGTTTACATTTACATTTAAGTCATTTAGCAGACGCTCTTATCCAGACAGAGCTGTAACGTCACCCCTGTAGGCCTGTTACGTCACCCCTGTAGGCCTGTAACGTCACCCCTGTCGGCCTGTAGCGTCACCCCTGTAGACCTGTAACGTCACCCCTGTAGGCCTGTAACGTCACCCCTGTAGACCTGTAACGTCACCCCTGTAGGCCTGTTACGTCACCCCTGTAGGCCTGTAACGTCACCCCTGTAGACCTGTAATGTCACCCCTGTAGGCCTGTTACGTCACCCCTGTCGGCCTGTTACGTCACCCCTGTAGGCCTGTAACGTCACCCCTGTCGGCCTGTAGCGTCACCCCTGTAGACCTGTAACGTCACCCCTGTAGGCCTGTAACGTCACCCCTGTAAACCTGTAACGTCACCCCTGTAGGCCTGTAACGTCACCCCTGTAGAACTGTAACATCACCCCTGTAGGCCTGTAACGTCACCCCTGTCGGCCTGTAACGTCACCCCTGTAGGCCTGTAACGTCACCCCTGTCGGCCTGTAACGTCACCCCTGTCGGCCTGTTACGTCACCCCTGTAGGCCTGTTACGTCACCCCTGGAGGCCTGTAACGTCACCCCTGTAGGCCTGTTACGTCACCCCTGTAGGCCTGTAACGTCACCCCTGTAGGCCTGTTTCGTCACCCCTGTAGGCCTGTAACGTCACCCCTGTAGGCCTGTTACGTCACCCCTGTCGGCCTGTAATGTCACCCCTGTCGGCCTGTAATGTCACCTCTGTAGGCCTGTTACGTCACCCCTGTAGGCCTGTTACGTCACCCCTGTAGGCCTGTTACGTCACCCCTGTAGACCTGTTACGTTTACATTTACATTTAAGTCATTTAGCAGACGCTCTTATCCAGACAGAGCTGTAACGTCACCCCTGTAGGCCTGTTATGTCACCCCTGTAGGCCTGTAACGTCACCCCTGTCGGCCTGTAGCGTCACCCCTGTAGACCTGTAACGTCACCCCTGTAGGCCTGTAACGTCACCCCTGTAGACCTGTAACGTCACCCCTGTAGGCCTGTTACGTCACCCCTGTAGGCCTGTAACGTCACCCCTGTAGACCTGTAATGTCACCCCTGTAGGCCTGTTACGTCACCCCTGTCGGCCTGTTACGTCACCCCTGTAGGCCTGTAACGTCACCCCTGTCGGCCTGTAGCGTCACCCCTGTAGACCTGTAACGTCACCCCTGTAGGCCTGTAACGTCACCCCTGTAGACCTGTAACGTCACCCCTGTAGGCCTGTTACGTCACCCCTGTAGGCCTGTAACGTCACCCCTGTAGACCTGTAACGTCACCCCTGTAGGCCTGTTCCGTCACCCCTGTAGGCTTGTTACGTCACCCCTGTCGGCCTGTAACGTCACCCCTGTAGGACTGTAACGTCACCCCTGTAGAACTGTAACGTCACCCCTGTCGGCCTGTAACGTCACCCCTGTAGGCCTGTAACGTCACCCCTGTCGGCCTGTAACGTCACCCCTGTCGGCCTGTAGCATCACCCCTGTCGGCCTGTAACGTCTAAGCTGTTACGGAGCGAACAGAGACGTGTTCCTGTCTGAGGGACTGAGTGACCTGTAGTTACCTCTCTTCCTCCCAGGCAACATTCTGTGGGTTTGCGCCACAAATGGTTCCTTATTCCCTATATAGTGCACCATGTTTGACCAGAGCCCTATGGGCCTTAGTAATTCGAAGTGCACTATATGGGGTGTCATTTGGGACACAAATCTGTCCCTTTTAATCAGCGTGGGTATCTGAGGCAAGCTTATGGAATAACAGCTCACCAACTTCCTCCGCTTGCATGTTTCCCAGTCACCTAGGCGTATCCACGACTACCCCTGTCATTAGAATACAAATACCCCACGCCCCCACCCCCAGGAATATTTTTTGCCTCTTCAAACACCTCCCTCACAAACAAACTCCTCTTTCTTTCTTTCTTTCTGTCTCTCACCCTGTTGTCCCAGTGTCACACACCAACCCTCCCGTCTCCCTAGCTTCTTTTTCCTCTGAGAGAAACAGGGAGTCAAACATCAAATCAAATCCAATTGTATATGTCACATGCGCCAAATAGAACAGGTGTAGGTAGATCTAACCGTGAAATACTTACTTACAAGACCTTAACCAACAATGCAGTTTTAAGAAAATAGAGTTAAGAAAATATTTACAAAATACTAAAGTAAACATTTTTATTTTTAAAGTAAGAAAATAAAATAACAATAACAAGGCTATATACAGGGGGTACCGGTACCGAGTCAATGTGCAGGGGTAGAGGTTAGTCGAGGTAGTTTGGGGGGGGGTCAATACAAATATTCCGGGTTGTAGGATTTCATTTTAGTCCTGTATTGACATGTTGCCCGTTTCATGGTTTGTCTGAGGGCATAGCGGGAGTTCTTATAAGCGTCTGGATTAGTGTCCAGCTTCTTGAAAGCGGGACGCTAACTCTAGCCTTTAGCTCGGTGCTGATGTTGCTTGTAATCAATGGCTTCTGGTTGGGATATGTATGTATGGTCACTATGCGGAAGATGTCATCGATACACTTATTGATGAAGCCGGTGACTAAGGTGGTATACTCCTCAATCTCTGAACATATTCCAATCTGTGAATCGGGAGGATAGAATTATGGTCATTTTTCAAATGGAGAGCGAGGGAGAGCTTTGTACACATCTCTGTGTGTGGAGTAAAAGTGGTCCAGGTGGTATTTTCCTCTGGTTGCACGTGTTGGTAGAAATGAGGCCAAACGGATTTAAGTTTGCCTGCATTAATATCCCCGGCCACTAGGAGCGCCGCTTCTGGATGAGCTTTTTATTGTTTGCTTAATAATAATAATAATAATAATAATAATTTGCTTATAGCCTTATACAGCTCGTTGAGTGCGGTCTTAGTGCCAGCATTGGTTTGTGGTGGTAAATAGACGGCTATGAAAAATATAGATGAAAACTCTCTTGGTAGATAGTGTGGTCTACAGCTTATCATGAGGTACTCTACCTCAGGCGAGCAATACCTCGAGAATCGCGCACCAGCTGTTATTGACAAATAGACACACATCCCTACTTCTCATCTTACCAGACGTAGCTGTTCTGTCCTGCCGTTGTACGGAAAACCCAGCCAACTGTATATTATTTGTGTCGTCGTTCAGCCACGACTCGTTGAAACATAAGATATTACAGTTTTTAATGTCCAATTGGTAGGATTGTCTCGAACAGAGCACATCCAGTTTTTTCTCCAGTGATTGCACATTGGCCAATAGAACAGATGGTATAAGCAGGTTACCCACACACCAATGAACTCTCACAAATCACCCTGATCTCCACTCCCTGTATCTCCTTCTTTTCTTCATGTGAATGGCTGGGATTTGGGCCTTGTCTGGGAGAAACATTATATCATTTGCATCAGACTCATGATTTTTATTTTATTTTTTATCTTCGTCCAGTTCGAGGTGAGTAATATCTGTTCTGATATCCAGAAGCTCTTTTTGGTCATAAGAGACGGCAGCATCAACATTACGTACAATACAAACAATGCGAAAAAACACACAAAATAGCACAATTGGTTAGGAGCCCATAAAACGTCAGCCATCCCCTCCGGCGCCATTCAAACACTTTAATAAGTGCCATTCAAACAATAATCAGACTGGGATACCTCGGCCCCATGGCCATTTCCTGGTGACAGGGAGTCTAACATCAGACTGGGATACCGCGGCCCCATGGCCATTTCCTGGTGACAGGGAGTCTAACATCAGACTGGGATACCTCGGCCCCATGGCCATTTCCTGGTGACAGGGAGTCTAACATCAGACTGGGATACCTCGGCCCCATGGCCATTTCCTGGTGACAGGGAGTCTAACATCAGACTGGGATACCGCGGCCCCATGGCCATTTCCTGGTGACAGGGAGTCTAACATCAGACTGGGATACCTCGGCCCCATGGCCATTTCCTGGTGACAGGGAGTCTAACATCAGACTGGGATACCTCGCCCCCATGGCCAATTCCTGGTGACAGGGAGTCTAATATCAGACTGGGATACCGCGGCCCCATGGCCATTTCCTGGTGACAGGGAGTCTAACATCAGACTGGGATACCTCGGCCCCATGGCCATTTCCTGGTGACAGGGAGTCTACCATCAGACTGGGATACCTCGGCCCCATGGCCATTTCCTGGTGACAGGGAGTCTAACATCAGACTGGGATACCTCGGCCCCATGGCCATTTCCTGGTGACAGGGAGTCTAACATCAGACTGGGATACCGCGGCCCCATGGCCATTTCCTGGTGACAGGGAGTCTAACATCAGACTCGGATACCTCGGCCCCATGGCCATTTCCTGGTGACAGGGAGTCTAACATCAGACTGGGATACCGCGGCCCCATGGCCATTTCCTGGTGACAGGGAGTCTAATATCAGACTGGGATACCGCGGCCCCATGGCCATTTCCTGGTGACAGGGAGTCTAACATCAGACTGGGATACCTCGGCCCCATGGCCATTTCCTGGTGACAGGGAGTCTAACATCAGACTGGGATACCGCGCCCCCATGGCCATTTCCTGGTGACAGGGAGTCTAATATCAGACTGGGATACCGCGGCCCCATGGCCATTTCCTGGTGACAGGGAGTCTAACATCAGACTGGGATACCGCGCCCCCATGGCCATTTCCTGGTGACAGGGAGTCTAATATCAGACTGGGATACCGCGGCCCCATGGCCATTTCCTGGTGACAGGGAGTCTAACATCAGACTGGGATACCTCGGCCCCATGGCCATTTCCTGGTGACAGGGAGTCTACCATCAGACTGGGATACCTCGGCCCCATGGCCATTTCCTGGTGACAGGGAGTCTAATATCAGACTGGGATACCGCGGCCACACAGATATTTCCTAGGTAGAGAAGGATACATACAGAATCATGTATGGGGTCGCCACAAGGAGGAATGTTTTCCCCAGTAGTTATTTAATGGGTATCAGCATGTGCTCTCTGTGACTGTGACATGACAGGATGGGGGTATTGGACTGGCCCCAGAGGAGAGAGAGAGGTCCAGAAGGAGGGAGGTGAGGAGGTAGCAGGAAGGGAGGATGAGACTCCCAGTGTCCCAGCTTTCGGAGACAGGAACAAAGGCCACCTCTTCATACACGTCCAGAGATGCAAATCCCTCATCAAAGTTTCACACTGTGTTACCAGTGAACAAAATCAAAATACTGACAGCTTTTCATGTCCCTTCCTTTGGTTAGCTCTCTCTTTATCTCCCTTTTCTCACACTCCATCTCTCTGTCTCTCTCTCTACTTGTCTCACTAAACACAGAATAGTGCACTGCTACACAGTATAGTACTGCCACACACACATATGTCTCGCAATTCTTTACCTTTTTATCCAGGATTCAGGAGTCCCCGTGGGGGGCTTGGTCTGAGCCCTGCCAAATTCAGCTCTGTAACCATCAAAGACATCCTGATCAGAGGGGGGGTTATCCCTCTGATCAATGCCCCTGGCCCCAGCAGGTTAGCTGCTTTAATATTTCAGCCCCCTCACCCCCCCTTCTTACCCAGCCAGCCAGCTAACGGGATCTTAGACACCTGAACTCCATGTCTGCTACAGATAACGCCCCAGCTTTTAACGCATACAGTGCCTTCGGAAAGCTTTCAGACCCCTTGACTTTTCCACATTTTGTTAGGTTACATCCTTATTCTAAAATTGATGAAATATGTTTTCCCCCTCATCAATCTACACACAATACACCATAACGACAAAGCAAAAACATAGAGAAACTCAAGTCCCTTTGTTCACCTGACCTAGAATACCTCACAATCAAATGCCGACCCTATTTCCTGGTTCCTCTCTAGGTTTCTTCCTAGGTTCTGGCTTTTCTAGGGAGTTTTTCCTAGCCACCGTGCTTCTACACCTGCATTGCTTGCTGTTTGGGGTTTTAGGCTGGGTTTCTTTACAGCACTTTGAGATATCAGCTGATGTAAGAAGGGCTTTATAAATTTAATTTGATTTAATTTGATCTTTGGTTATAGTCACATCTGTGTACATTCCCCCTCAAGCCGATACCACGACATCCCTCAAAGAACTACACTGGACTTTAAGCAAACTGGAAACCACATATTCTGAGGCTGCATTTATTGTAGCTGGTTATTTTAACAAAGCAAATCTGAGGAAAATGCTATCGAAGTTCTACCAACACATTGACTGTAGTACTCACGTTGGGAAAACATTGGACCACTGCTACTCAACTTTTTGAAATGCCTTCAAGGCCCTCCCCCGCCCCCCCTTCGGCAAATCTGATCACCTCCTCCCTTCCTATAGGCAGAAACTCAAACAGGAAGTACCCATGCTAAGGTCTATTCAATGCTGGTCTGACCAATCAGAATCCATGCTTCAAGATTGTTTTGATCCCACGCTCTGGGATATGTCCCGGGTAGCCTCTGAGAATAACATTGATGAATACAGTGACTGAGATCATCAGGAAGTGTATAGGAGATGTTGTACCCACAGTGACTATTAAAACCTACCCAAACCCCCAAAAAACTGAAAGCGCAAACTGCATTCAACCATGGCAAAGTGACTAGGAATATGGCCGAATACAAACAGTGTAGTTATTCCCTTCGTAAGGAAATCAAACAGGCAAAATGTCAGTACAGAGATAAAGTGGAGTCGCAATTCAACGGCTCAGACACAAGACATATCTGGCAGTGTCTACAGACAATCACGGACTACAAAGGGAAAACCAGCCATGTCACAGAGACCAACGTCTTGCTTCCGGACAAGCTAAACACTTTCTTCGCACTCTTTGAGGATAACACAGTGCCACCGACGCGGCCCGCTTACCAAGGACTATGTGCTCTCCTTCTCCGTGACCGACGTGAGTAAGACATTCTAAGACACAATTTGGGAAACGCAAATCAAACTTTCTATCATTTTCTAGCTCATCCATTTAGCCTGCTGGTGTTTTGTGCTATTCCATGAGTGTCCCAATCCCAGTCTCTGTCATGCTTTAGTTCAGTAGTCTCAAAGTAGAGCCCAAACTACTACACCCAGGGCTTTATAGTGCGAACATATGAGACAAAATATTTTGCTGTGCGACCAGGAGTTTTATTTTGGGAGCACGCTATGAAAAAAATCTCCCAGATAATAATTGTTGTAAAAAAAGTATTATACTCTGCTTCCACCGAACATTCCACTGATTTCAAAACTCAGTCCTCCAGAAAATTACCAAAACTTTTGCAATTCTTTGTGACATCTTTAAAAAAGGCTGTGTTAGAAAGGATTACCTACACATACTGAGCAGCTCATTTTATAGACAGAAGACCAATCCAAACTCATCTCTCGGCATGTCCATCCCAGCCATTATCTCAGTCAATCATTGCTAGCTGGAAGGTTCATGTCTTTTTCAGTGGCTATGTGTGTCGCGGCTGTTTCGTGTACGTGAGCTGTATTTGGATACGGTTTAGTTCCCCTGTGGTTTGGGGTATTTGTGTTGAGTGGCGTCTGCTTTTTCACCTGGTCGGTGTATTAAATACGTGCCTAATCTGAACTCTCTGTCTCCTGCATCTGACTCCTTCCTCCACTACACCCCGGACATTACAAAGTCTGGGACCAAACGGCTGCTGAACAGCTTCTACCCCTAAACCATTAGACTGCTGAACAGCTTCTACCCCTAAACCATTAGACTGCTGAACAGTTTCTACCCCTAAACCATTAGACTGCTGAACAGCTTCTACCCCTAAACCATTAGACTGCTGAACAGCTTCTACCCCTAAACCATTAGACTGCTGAACAGCTTCTACCCCTAAACCATTAGACTGCTGAACAGCTTCTACCCCTAAACCATTAGACTGCTGAACAGCTTCTACCCCTAAACCATTAGACTGCTGAACAGCTTCTACCCCTAAACCATTAGACTGCTGAACAGCTTCTACCCCTAAACCATTAGACTGCTGAACAGCTTCTACCCCTAAACCATTAGACTGCTGAACAGCTTCTACCCCTAAACCATTAGACTGCTGAACAGTTAATCAAATGGCCACCAGACTATTTACATTCATCCCCTTTTTAGCACTGACTCTCTATGGCTCTATGCACACTCCCTGGACTCTACCCACGCACTGACTCACACACACTACACTGACACTCCAACACACACACACACACACACACACACACACACACACACACACACACACACACACACACACACACACTCACACACACACACACACACACACACACACACACACACACACACACACACACACTGACACTCCCAACACACACACACACACACACACACACACACACACACACACACACACACACACACACACACACACACACACACACACACACACACACACACACACACACACTGCTGCTACTCTGTTTATTGTCTATCCTGATTGCCTAGTCACTTTTACCACTTCTATATATTACCTTTATTACCTGGAACCTCTGCTCATTGACTCGGTACCGGTACTCCTTGTATATAGCCTCATTATTGTTATTTTATTCTGTTACTATTTCCAAAAAATGTGTTTGCTCATTTTTCTTACTTTTAACTCTGCATTGTTGGGAAATGACTAGTAAGTAAGCATTTCACAGTAAAGTCTACAGCTGTTGTATTCGTCCCATGTGACAAATGCATTTGATTAGATTTGATTATCATAGCAATGAATGAATGACAGATCTCTTGCATGTCTTCACCACAAACCTGAGAAAGTGTACAATTTTCAATGTAATGAATCTCATTAGGAAAATAATACTTTTGCATAATGTAGAAACCTTATATTCCACAATTAATTTGTAATTTCAATGACAGATATTCGTAAGAACATTTGAGCTTTTATAATAAACTAATGTCTTTACAGTCTTATTTCCTGTGGTGCTCCACACACAATTAAATTGTTTAATTTAGATCCTTGACTACCTGTTGGACCCCCAGACCTCCCCACTGTCTAACTGGTCAGAGGTTCCTATTACCATAATTCCCTCTCTGAATGAATCAGCAGGCCTCCACTGATCGCTGTTCTCAAGTCAGCCCTTAGAGGTGATTAGACTGGGCTTTAAACCCTGTGGACTCATAACTGGGGGAAAGGTAGGGATTAGGATCAGGCCATTGTATTTTCAGAGGGAACAGAGTTCATTCTACCAGTGTGGTCAAGTAATGTTAATGTAATGAAAGCTATTTCCACACAGACTAATGCTATAGTACTCTGCATTCCTGAAATAGAATGAGGTAGTTATACAAGCTGTGGTAGTCTATATCCCTAATGTAATAAGTTATTATTCCTAAATTAGCATAATTATTTTTCAACAGTAACACAATACATAGGTAAGTCTCAATGTTCCATCTATAGGCAATATGTAGGCTACCCTGTCCTATAGCTAATGTTATGATACAACGACCCTTCTCCATGGATAACATTCTTGCTAATACCAGCACCACACATTCATCTCCTTGATATATGCTGTAGCATTATAGGGTAGATTCTTCATACATGTTATAATATGGCTGTCATTCTACTCCCTATTTCCTCCCACATAGTCTCATCAGATAATAGATAGGCCATACGGAAGCAACCCATTCACCATATGATGCTAATTATTTCCTTCCACTTCCCTCAATGGACTGATTCCTAAATAGAAGGAGGACTGACTCCCTATAGACTAGAAAGGACCGACTCCCTATATGGAGACTAGAGAGGACTGACTCTCTATATGGAAACTAAAGAGAGGACTGACTCCCTATATGGAGACTAGAGAGGACTGACTCTCTAAATGGAAACTAAAGAGAGGACTGACTCCCTATATGGAGACTAGAGAGGACTGACTCTATGGAGACAAGAGGGTGGACTGACTCTCTATAAGAGACTATAGAGGACTGACTCTCTATATGAAGACTATAGAGGACTGACTCCCTATATGCAGACTAGAGAGGACTGACTCTCTATATGAAACAAAAGAGAGGACTGACTCCCTATATTAAGACCAGAGAGGAGAGAGGACTGACTCTCTATATGGAGAGGACTGACTCCCTATATGGAAACAATGGAGAGAGAGGACTGACTCCCTATATGGAGACTAGAGAGGACTGACTCCCTATATGGAGACTAGAGAGGACTGACTCCCTATATGGAGACTAGAGAGGACTGACTCCCTATATTAAGACCAGAGAGGACTGACTCCCTATCTTCTCTCCTTTGAGACTTAGAGAGGACTGACTCCCTCTCCTTTGCACTCCTGGAGACTAGAGAGGACTGACTCCTCCTATCTTCTCTCCTTTGGAGACTAGACTCCTGAGGACTGACTCCCTATATGGAGACTTTGGACTCCTGACTCTCCTATCTGGAGACTTTAGAGACTCCTGTCCTCTCTATATGGAGACTAGAAAGGCCTTTGACTCTCTGTCCTGGGACTAGAGAGGTCTCCATAATACATAGTCCTCTCTAGTATCCATAAACAGTCTGGCCTTTCTACTGACTGTCTCTCTTATTTGCACTCCTGTCCTGTACTCTCTGTTCTGGAGACCAGACACTCTCCTCAGGATTGACTCCTCTCTGGTCTCAAAGACATGAACAGAGAGGACTGACTGTCTGGCTTTTCTGTCTCCATACTAGAGCTCAGTCCTCTCTGATCCTGTCTGCCTCTCTGGAGTCACTCCCTCTCTCTCTCCAGACTGTCTATCTGGATACAGACAGTCAGTCCTCAGGAGAGTCCTCCTCTCTTTCTCCATATAGGAGTCAAGCACATGAACGGAGTCAATCCTCTTCTATTATCCATATAGACAGTCAGTCCTCTCTGGTCTCCATATAGGGAGTCAGTCCCTCTCTAGACAGTCTCCAGTTTCCATATGGAGCCAGTCTCTCTAGTCTCCATATAGGGAGTCAATCCTCTCTGGTCCATAGTGGGGGAGTCAGTCAGTCTCTCTAGTCAGTCCTCTCAGTCTCCATGAGTCAGTCCTCCAGTCCTCTCTAGTCTCCATATAGGGAGTCAGTCCTCTCTAGTCTCCATATAGGGAGTCAGTCCTCTCTAGTCTCCATATATGGAGTCAGTCCTCTCTAGTCTCCATATAGGGAGTCAGTCCTCTCTAGTCTCCATTTAGGGAGTCAGTCCTCTCTAGTCTCCATATAGGGAGTCAGTCCTCTCTAGTCTCCATATAGGAGTCAGTCCTCTCTCATATATGGAGTCAGTCCTCTCTAGTCTCCTAGTCTCTCTCTAGTCTCCATATAGGGAGTCAGTCCTCCTCTCCATATAGGGAGTAGTCTCCATATATGGAGTCAGTCCTCTCTAGTCTCCATATAGGGAGTCAGTCCTCTCTGGAGTCAGTCCTCCCTAGTCTCCATATAGGAGTCAGTCTCCATATAGGGAGTCAGTCCTCCAGTCTCCATATAGGGAGTCAGTCCTCTCTAGTCTCCATATAGGGAGTCAGTCCTCTCTAGTCTCCATATAGGGAGTCAGTCCTATAGTCTCCATATAGGAGTCAGTCCTCTCTGGTCTCCATATAGGGAGTCAGTCCTCTCTAAGTCTTCATATAGGGAGTCAGTCCATATAGGGAGTCAGTCCTCTCTAGTCTCCATATTTCGTCTCCATATAGGAGACAGTCAGTCCTCCTAGTCTCTGGTCTTCTCCATATAGAGTCAGAGTCAGTCCATATAGGGAGTCAGTCCTCTTGTCTCCATATAGGAGTCCTCTTGTCTCCATATAGAGAGTCAGTCCTATCTAGTCTTCATATAGGGAGCCAGTCCTCTCTAGTCTTCATATTTGGAGCCAGTCCTCTCTAGTCTCCATATAGGGAGTCAGTCCATATAGGAGTCAGTCCTCTCTTGTCCATATAGGGAGTCAGGAGTCCAAGTCCTCTCTAGTCTCCATATAGGGAGTCAGTCCTCTCTGGTCTCCATATAGGGAGTCAGTCCTCCCTCTTGTCTCCATATAGGGAGTCAGTCCTCTCTAAGTCTTCATATAGGGAGTCAGTCCTCTCTAGTCCCCATATAGGGAGTCAGTCCTCCCTAGTCTCCATATAGGGAGTCAGTCCTCTCTGGTCTCCATATAGGGAGTCAGTCCTCCCTCTTGTCTTCATAGAGGGAGTCAGTCCTCTCTAGTCTCCATATAGGGAGTCAGTCCTCTCTGGTCTTCATATAGGGAGTCAGTCCTCTCTAGTCTCATTAGGAGTCTCCATCTAGATAGGGAGTCAGTCCTCCTATATATAGGGAGTCAGTCCTCTCTAGTCTCTAGTCTTCATATAGGGAGTCAGGAGCCAGTCCTCTCTAGTCTTCATATAGGAGAGTCCTCTCTGGTCCTCTTTAGTCTCCATATAGAGAGTCAGTCCTCTCTAGTCTCCATATAGGGAGCCAGTCCTCTCTAGTCTTCATATAGGGAGTCAGTCCTCTCTTTAGTCTCCATATAGAGAGTCAGTCCTCTCTAGTCTCCATATAGGGAGTCAGTCCTCTCTAGTCTCCATATAGACAGTCAGTCCTCTCTAGTCTCCATATAGGGAGTCAGTCCTCTCTCGTCTCCATATATGGAGCCAGTCCTCTCTAGTCTCCATATAGGGAGTCAGTCCTCTCTAGTCCCCATATTGGGAGCCAGTCCTCTCTAGTCTCCATATAGGGAGTCAGTCCTCTCTAGTCCCCATATAGGGAGTCAGTCCTCTCTGGTCTCCATATAGGGAGTCAGTCCTCCCTCTTGTCTTCATATAGGGAGTCAGTCCTCCCTCTTGTCTTCATATAGGGAGTCAGTCCTCCCTCTTGTCTTCATAGAGGGAGTCAGTCCTCTCTAAGTCTTCATATAGGGAGTCAGTCCTCTCTTTCGTCTCCATATATGGAGTCAGTCCTCTCTAGTCTCCATATAAGGAGTCAGTCCCCCCACTTGTCTCCATATAGAGTCAGTCCTCTTTATTCTCCATATAGGGAGTCAAACCTCTCTAGTCTCCATATAGGGAGTCAGTCCTCTCTGGTCTCCATATAGGGAGTCAGTCCTCTCTGGTCTCCATATAGGGAGTCAGTCCTCTCTTTCGTCTCCATATAGAGAGCCAGTCCTCTCTAGTCTCCATATATGGAGTCAGTCCTCTCTAGTCTCCATATAAGGAGTCAGTCCCCCCTATTGTCTCCATATAGAGAGTCAGTCCTCTTTATTCTCCATATAGGGAGTCAAACCTCTCTAGTCTCCATATAGGGAGTCAGTCCTCCCTTTTATCTCCATATAGGGAGTCAGTCCTCTCTAATGTTCATAAAGGGAGTCAATCCTCTCTAGTCTCCATATAGGGAGTCAGTCCTAATAGTACTCGATACAACTCAAACTTTCATTAAAACACACATGCAGGGTACTCAATTAAAGCTACACTCGTTGTGAATCTAGCCAACATGTCAGATTATTTAAATGCTCTTCGGCGAAAGCATAAGAAGCTATTATGTGATAGCATGCAACACCCGAAATACCCAAAGGGGACGTAAACAAAATAATTAGCGTAGCCGGCGCTACACAAAACGCAGAAATAAAATTTAAAACATTCATGACCTTTGATGACCTTCTTTGTTGGCACTCCTATATGTCCCATAAACATCACAATTGGATCTTTTTTTCGATTAAATCCGTCCATGTATACCCAAAATGTCCATTTATGAAGCCCGTCTGATCCAGGAAAAAAATGCTTTCCAAAACGCAACGTCATTTTAAATTAACAAAGTTGCCTATAAACTTTGACAAAACACTTCAAACTACTTTTGTAATCCAACTTTAGGTATTAGTAAACGTTAATAATCGATCAAATTGATCACGGGCGATCTGTATTCAATAGCAGCAAGTCTTGAAATCATGGTCCATATTCTCCCTTTCATAACTTCCTCCGGTGTACCCTCTGACAGGACGTGCCTATTTCTCATTTCACCAAGGATAAACTTCAACACAATTGCCAAGACTGGCGACATCGTGTGGAAGCTGTAGGAACTGTAAACTGGACGCTATCTATTTTCCCTTGCCATAGACAATACAGAGACTGACGGAGGGATATTATTATTTTTTTTGAGAAAAGTTTTCCTTGGGATTTTGCCTCCTACACACGTTCTGTTATAGTCACAGACATGATTTAACCAGTTGTATAAACTTCAGAGTGTTTTCTATCCACACATACTAATCATATGCATATACTATATTCCTGGCATGAGTAGCAGGGCGTTGAAATTTTGCGCGATTTTTAACAAAAAGCGGAAAAATTTGCAGCCTCTTTAAGAGTTAAGAACACATTCTTATTTTCAATGACGGCCTAGAAACGGTGGGTTAACTGCCTCGTTCAGGGACAGAACGACAGATTTTCACCTTGTCCAATCTTGCAACCTTACAGTTAACTAGTCCAACGCAATAACAACCTGCCTCTCTCTCGTTGCACTCCACAAGGAGACTGACTACTGCCTGTTACGCAAATGCAGTATGCCAAGGTAAGTTGCTAGCTAGCATTAGACTTATCTTATAAAAAACAATCAATCATAATCACTAGTTAACTACACATGGTTGATGATACTAATAGATATTATCTAGCGTGTACTGCGTTGCATATAATGTGACTGAGCATACAAGCATAAAAGTATCTAAGTATCTGACTGAGAGGTGGTAGGCAGAAGCAGGCGCGTAAACATTCATTCAAACAGCACTCTCATGCCTTTTGCCAGCAGCTCTTCATTGTGCTTCAAGCATTGCGCTGTTTATGACTTCAAGCCTATCTACTCCCGAGATGAGGCTGGTGTGACCGAAGTGAAATGGCTGGCTAGTTAGCGCGCGCTAATAGCGTTTCAAACTTCACTCGCTCTGAGCCTTGGGGTGGTAGTTTCCCTTGCTCTGCATGGGTAACCCTGCTTCCATGTGGTGGCTGTTGTCCTTGTGTTGCTGGTTCTAGCCCAGGGAGGAGCGAGGAGAGGGACGGAAGCTATACTGTTACACTGTTACACACAGTCAACGGTTAATTAAATACAAATGGTATCGAGGGAAATAGTCCTATAATTCCTATAATAACTATAACCTAAAACTTCTTACCTGGGAATATTGAAGACTCATGTTAAAAGGAACCACCAACTTTCATATGTTATCATGTTCTGAGCAAGGAACTTAAACGTTAGCTTTCTTACAAAGCACATATTGCACTTTTACTTTCTTCTCCAACACTTTGTTTTTGCATTATTTAAACCAAATTGAACATGTTTCATTATTTACTTGAGGCTAAATAGATTTTATTGATGTATTATATTAAGTGAAAATAAGTTTTAATTCAGTATTATTGTAATTGTCATTATTACAAATAAAGTAAAAAACAGCCGATTAATCGGTATCGGCTTTTTTGGTCCTCCAATAATCGGTACCCGTATCGCCGTTGAAAAATCATAATCGGTCGACCTCTAGTTTCAACATCCCAACGTTTCCCTTTCAGCTGTGATGGATAAGGTGGCCCATCAGAGAGGACTGGCCCTGATGAAACCGTGGAGAGGATCATGGGTGTGGGGGCTCTGGGAGGGTTGGCTTTAGCCTGCTACTGGATGAATTATTTACAGGTGTTGACACAGCTAATTTCTCTCAGTACAACCAAAGGCAGTTAGAGAAAGGTCTTGATGCTCTCATTCACTACCCTACTACAGAGCATAGTAACACTATGTCACTACCCTACTACAGAGCATAGTAACACTATGCCACTACCCTACTACAGAGCATAGTAACACTATGTCACTACCCTACTACAGAGCATAGTAACACTATGTCACTACCCTACTACAGAGCATAGTAACACTATGTCACTACCCTACTACAGAGCATAGTAACACTATGTCACTACCCTACTACAGAGCATAGTAACACTATGTCACTACCCTACTACAGAGCATAGTAACACTATGCCACTACCCTACTACAGAGCATAGTAACACTATGCCACTACCCTACTACAGAGCATAGTAACACTATGTCACTACCCTACTACAGAGCATAGTAACACTATGTCACTACCCTACTACAGAGCATAGTAACACTATGTCACCACCCTACTACAGAGCATAGTAACACTATGCCACTACCCTACTACAGAGCATAGTAACACTATGTCACCACCCTACTACAGAGCATAGTAACACTGTCACTACCCTACTACAGAGCATAGTAACACTATGTCACTACCCTACTACAGAGCATAGTAACACTATGTCACTACCCTACTACAGAGCATAGTAACACTATGTCACTACCCTACTACAGAGCATAGTAACACTATGCCACTACCCTACTACAGAGCATAGTAACACTATGTCACCACCCTACTACAGAGCATAGTAACACTATGTCACCACCCTACTACATAGCATAGTAACACTATGTCACCACCCTACTACATAGCATAGTAACACTATGTCACCACCCTACTACAGAGCATAGTAACACTATGTCACTACCCTAATACAGAGCATAGTAACACTATGTCACCACCCTACTACAGAGCATAGTAACACTATGTCACTACCCTACTACATAGCATAGTAACACTATGTCACCACCCTACTACAGAGCATAGTAACACTATGTCACCACCCTACTACATAGCATAGTAACACTATGTCACCACCCTACTACATAGCATAGTAACACTATGTCACCACCCTACTACATAGCATAGTAACACTATGTCACCACCCTACTACATAGCATAGTAACACTATGTCACCACCCTACTACAGAGCATAGTAACACTATGTCACTACCCTAATACAGAGCATAGTAACACTATGTCACCACCCTACTACAGAGCATAGTAACACTATGTCACTACCCTACTACATAGCATAGTAACACTATGTCACCACCCTACTACAGAGCATAGTAACACTATGTCACCACCCTACTACAGAGCATAGTAACACTATGTCACTACCCTACTACATAACATAGTAACACTATGTCACTACCCTACTACAGAGCATAGTAACACTATGTCACTACCCTACTACAGAGCATAGTAACACTATGTCACTACCCTACTACAGAGCATAGTAACACTATGTCACTACCCTACTACAGAGCATAGTAACACTATGTCACTACCCTACTACAGAGCATAGTAACACTATGTCACTACCCTACTACAGAGCATAGTAACACTATGTCACTACCCTACTACAGAGCATAGTAACACTATGTCACTACTGGGGGATGAAGGGACATTATTGAGAATTCTATGAAAGGGATAAAGTTGTTTTATTTGGATTTATTCTGCATGGCAAACAATGGAGGAAGAGAAGGCTGCTCGTGACTGAATTAGAGTTTGTGTGTTTGTGAGATAGAGAGAGATTGCTAAACAACCATTTTCAGGTCTTGCCATAGATTTAATCTAACTGCACTGTCCAATTTTCAGTAGCTATTACAGTGAAAAAATACCATGCTATTGTTTAAGGAGAGTGCACAACAACAAAACACTTTTATCATAGAAACTGGTTTGATACATTCACCTCTGAAGGTAAATAATGTACTTCCATTCAGTAAACTTGCTCTGAATTGTCATCCTGAGGGTCCCAGAGATAAAAGGTAGCATAGTTTTGTTTGATAAAATCAATGTTTATATTCAAATGTTGCAACTGGGAAGACTTGATACAAAATATTGTGTAGTAATGTAATTCTTCAATGAATCAGTCTGAAACTTTGCACACACACTGCTGTTTTTTGAAAACGCATGTTTTTTTTGTGTGTCTGTGTGTGTTGTGAGAGTGTGTGTATATCTATGTGTCTCTCCAGCACTTTCATTGGTGCACATAGCAGTGTCTAAACCTCTCAGTGATTCCACAGCCCCATGGCTTCCACACAACATTACCTTTGGCTTGGCTGGCTCTGCGTCCTGCTAAAAGAGGGGATTCAATATGATCTGTCTCCAGTGTGGATTCTCATCTTCACATGTGGTCTAATACACCACTAACCTCCCTGTCACATCGGCTCAAATTGCATCAGCTGAAATTGCTTCAGCAAAAGCCAATTATTTTCAATTGCAGCACGTTGGGATGGTTAGACACTGAGCTGTGGAGGCCCCTGGTAGCTACACTAGCTAACACGTTAGCAATGTGGCAAAATCAACCGCTAAGGAAAAACTGTGAGGAAATCCAATTGCATTTCTAATCATCATCTTTTGCATGTTTATGAGAAGTGTAAATAGGGCCTCCCGGGTGATGCAGTGGTTAAGGGCGCTGTACTGCAGCGCCAGCTGTGCCACCAGAGACCCTGGGTTCGCGCCCAGGCTCTGTCGGCCGCGCCCGGGATGTCTGTGGGGCGACGCACAATTGGACTAGCGTTGTCCAGGTTAGGGAGGGGTTGGCCGGTAGGGATATCCTTGTCTCATTGCAACTCCTGTGGCAGGCCGGGCGCAGTGCATGCTAACCAAGGTTGCCAGGTGCACGGTGCTTCCTCCGACACATTGTTGCGGCTGGCGGGTTGGATGCACGCTGTGTTAAGAAGCAGTGCAGCTTGGTTGGGTTGTGTTTCGGAGGACGCATGACTTTCAACCTGTGTCTCTCCCGAGCCCGTACGGGAGTTGTAGCGATGAGACAAGATAGTAGCTACTAAACAATTGGATACCACGAAAACGGGGTAAAAAAACATTTTTTAAAGAGAAGTAGGAAACTCTTAGGAAAAAAGGTGCTATGCAGAACATAAAATCGTTATTCCCCATAGGAGGACCCTTTGAAGAACCATTTTTGGTTCCAGGTAGAACACTTTCAGGTTACATGTTGAACCCTTTCCACAGTAGGTTCTACCTCGAACCCAAAGGGGTTCTACCTGGAACCAAAAAGGGTTCTCCTATGGGGACAGCCAAAGAACCCTTTTGGACCCATATATTTCTAAGAGTGTAGGGTGTATTTCAATGGAGGCCTTCTGAAATAAACTGACAGTTATCAGGACTTTTTTCAGAAATGCAATGCACACACTCATGCACACGCACACACAGACACACAGACACACACAGGTGAGGCCACAGTTTGTTTGGGCACATAAATGGCTGGCAGTGAGTGGTTTGCAGTGCTGTCCATGTCTGCTTCCTCTTTTGTGTTCTACACAAGTGAAAGGCTTTTAACTAGCTACATGCAGAACACTTACCAATATGCACCTGTTTGTGCACATTTTCCATAAACATCATGCAATTATCCTTTTATAGGATTCAAGAACATAGTGAACCATGGAAGAGGCCCCACTCTCACAAAATACCATCACCAGTGAATTCAGCAAATGCAGCAGGATTGTTACAAAATGGTCGTGATCAGAATGAAAAACAAACACGTGTTACAGTTACAAACAAACACTTAGAGCCGCCTACAACAGCATGAAACCACTCCTTTCCCCTTCCATCTGAATACACTTCAGCCCCAATACAATATTCATTCTAGAGGAGTTCGGTGAAGAGGAGATTATCTATCTATCTATCTATCTATCTATCTATCTATCTATCTATCTATCTATCTATCTATCTATCTGTCTGTCTGTCTGTCTGTCTGTCTGTCTGTCTGTCTGTCTGTCTGTCTGTCTGTCTGTCTGTCTGTCTGTCTGTCTGTCTGTCTGTCTGTCTGTCTGTCTGTCTGTCTGTCTGTCTGTCTGTCTGTCTGTCTGTCTGTCTGTCTGTCTGTCCCATCTATCCATCTACCCACCATTCCATCTACCCATCTACCCACCATTCCATCTACCCATCTACCCACCATTCCATCTACCCATCTACCCACCATTCCATCTACCCATCTACCCACCATTCCATCTACCCATCTACCCACCATTCCATCTACCCATCTACCCACCATTCCATCTACCCATCTACCCACCATTCCATCTACCCATCTACCCACCATTCCATCTACCCATCTACCCACCATTCCATCTACCCATCTACCCACCATTCCATCTACCCATCTACCCACCATTCCATCTACCCATCTACCCACCATTCCATCTACCCATCTACCCACCATTCCATCTACCCATCTACCCACCATTCCATCTATCCATCTACCCACCATTCCATCTATCCACCCATCCAACTACCCATATAACCACCCCTCCAACTATCAACCCCTCCATCTGCCCATCTATCCACCCCTCCAACTATCCATCTTTCCACCCCTCCATGTATCCATCTATCCACCCCTCCATGTATCCATCTATCCATCTATACAACCCTCCATCTATCGACCCCTCCGTCTATCCATCTATCCACCCCTCCATCTATCCACCCTCCGTCTATCCACCCTCCGTCTATCCACCCCTTCATCTATCCATCTATCCACCCCTCCATCTATCCATTTATCCACCCCTCCTCTATCCATCTATCCACCCCTCCCTCTATCCATTTATCCACCCCTCCCTCTATCCATCTATCCACCCCTCCCTCTATCCATTTATCCACCCCTCCCTCTATCCATCTATCCACCCCTCCCTCTATCCATCTATCCACCCTACATCTATCCATCTATCCACCCTCCATCTATCCACCCCTCCATCTATCCATCTATCCACCCCTCCATCTATCCACCCTCCATCTATCCATCTATCCACCCCTCCATCTATCCACCCTCCATCTATCCACCATCCACCCTCCATCTATCCACCCTCCATATATCCACCCCTCCATCTATCCATCTATCCACCCCTCCATCTATCCACCCTCCATCTATCCATCTATCCACCCCTCCATCTATCCACCCCTCCATCTATCCACCATCCACCCCTCCATCTATCCACCCTCCATATATCCACCCCTCCACCCCTCCATCTATCCACCCTCCATCTATCCATCTATACACCCCTCCATCTATACACCTATCCATCTATCTATCTGTCTGTCTGTCTGTCTGTCTGTCTGTCTGTCTGTCTGTCTGTCTGTCTGTCTGTCTGTCTGTCTGTCTGTCTGTCTGTCTGTCTGTCTGTCTGTCTGTCTGTCTGTCTGTCTGTCTGTCTGTCTGTCTGTCTGTCTGTCTGTCTGTCTGTCTGTCTGTCTGTCCCATCTATCCATGTATCCACCCCTTCCATCTACCCATCTACCCACCATTCCATCTATCCACCCATCCAACTACCCATATAACCACCCCTCCAACTATCAACCCCTCCATCTGCCCATCTATCCACCCCTCCAACTACCCATCTATCCACCCCTCCAACTACCCATCTTTCCACCCCTCCATGTATCCATCTATCCACCCCTCCTTCTGCCCATCTATCCATCTATACAACCCTCCATCTATCGACCCCTCCGTCTATCCATCTATCCACCCCTCCATCTATCCACCCTCCGTCTATCCACCCTCTGTCTATCCACCCCTTCATCTATCCATCTATCCACCCCTCCATCTATCCATTTATCCACCCCTCCCTCTATCCATCTATCCACACCTCCCTCTATCCATCTATCCACCCTACATCTATCCATCTATCCACCCTCCATCTATCCACCCCTCCATCTATCCATCTATCCACCCCTCCATCTATCCACCCTCCAACTATCCACCCCTCCATCTATCCATCTATCCACCCCTCCATCTATCCACCCCTCCATCTATCCACCATCCACCCCTCCATCTATCCACCCTCCATATATCCACCCCTCCACCCCTCCATCTATCCACCCTCCATCTATCCATCTATACACCCCTCCATCTATACACCTATCCATCTATCCACCCTCCATCTATCATCTATCCATCTATCCACCCTCCATCTATCATCTATCCACCCTTCATCTATCCACCCCTCCATCTATCCACCCTCCATATATCCACCCCTCCACCCCTCCATCTATCCACCCTCCATCTATCCATCTATACACCCCTCCATCTATACACCTATCCATCTATACACCCCTCCATCTATACACCTATCCATCTATCCACCCTCCATCTATCATCTATCCACCCTTCATCTATCCACCCCTCCATCTATCCATCTATCCAACTATCCAACCATCTATCCATCTATCCAACCATCTATCATCTATCCACCCCTCCATCTATCATCTATCCACCCTCCATCTATCATCTATCCATATATCTATCTATCCTCCCCTCCACTGTTTTTCTCTTTTCCCAACCCCGCTGAAGCATGGAACAATCCTTCTTTCAGCCAAGGCCTTTATTCCTGGGAAAAGCTTATGGATCTTAATTGTATTACTGTGTGAGCCTTGCGGCGAGAGCAGAAGAACCTGGGAAAGGCTGACTGAGAAATGGAATTTTGATTTAATGAAAGGGAGCCATAATCCCTGCATGGCACTCGGGAGGTGATTCTCTCTACGAGTGAACACCACGCATTACCACGGTAACGGGATCACAGTATAGTGGGAGGGGGAGGAGGGAAGAGAGTTGAGGAGAGGGAGGAGAGAAGAGAGTTGGGGAGAGGAGAGGGAGGGAGGAGAGTAGAGAGTTGGGGAGAGGAGAGGGAGGGAGTGAGGAGAGTATAGAGTTGGGGAGAGGGGAGGGAGGGAGGAGAGTTGGGGAGAGGAGAGGGAGGAGAGAAGAGAGTTGGGGAGAGGGGAGGGAGGGAGGAGAGTTGGGGAGAGGAGAGGGAGGAGAGAAGAGAGTTGGGGAGAGGAGAGGGAGGGAGGGAGGAGAGAAGAGAGTTGGGGAGAGGAGAGGGAGGGAGGGAGGAGAGTAGAGAGTTGGGGAGAGGAGAGTAGAGAGTTGGGGAGAGGAGAGTAGAGAGTTGGGGAGAGGAGGGAGGATAGAAGAGAGTTGGGGAGAGGAGAGGGAGGAGAGAAGAGAGTTGGGGAGAGGAGAGGGAGGGAGGGAAGAGAGTAGAGAGTTGGGGAGAGGAGAGGGAGGAGAGGAGAGTTGGGGAGAGGAGAGGGGGTGAGGGAGGGAGAGTAGAGAGTTGGGGAGAGGAGAGGGAGGGAGGAGAGTAGAGAGTTGGGGAGAGGAGAGGGAGGGAGGGAGGAGAGTAGAGAGTTGGGGAGAGGAGAGGGATGAGAGAAGAGAGTTGAGGAGAGGGAGGGGGAGAGAAGAGAGTTGGGGAGAGGAGAGGGAGGGAGGGAGGAGAGAAGAGTTGAGGAGAGCGAGGAGAGAAGAGTTGAGGAGAGGAGAGGGAGGAGAGAAGAGAGTTGAGGAGAAGGAGGAGAGTAGAGAGTTGGGGAGAGGAGAGGGAGGAGAGTAGAGAGTTGGGGAGAGAAGAGGGAGGAGAGAAGAGAGTTGGGGAGAGGAGAAGGAGGAGAGGAGAGTTGGGGAGAGGAGAGGGAGGAGAGGAGAGTTGGGGAGAGGAGAGGGAGGAGAGAAGAGAGTTGGGGAGAGGAGAGGGAGGGAGGAGAGTAGAGAGTTGGGGAGAGAGGGAGGAGAGAAGAGAGTTGGGGAGAGGAGAGGGAGGAGAGAGTTGGGGAGCGGAGAGGGAGGAGAATAGAGTTGGAGAGTGAAGAGAGGGAGTAGAGTAGTGATTGGGGGAAAACATTGATTCAATTATCTTCATATCTAGTTCTAGTAAATATAATCACAGTATCAAATTGCAATATACATAGAATCGTGAGAATCGCAATGCTGTACATTTCGTATCGCCACATTAGTACCGTGATAATATCGTATCGTGAGGTTCCTGGCAATTCCCAGCCCGAGAGGAAAGATGGAAGAGGGGAGAGAGGGAGAGAAGAGAGGGAGGGAGGTGAGAGGGAGGAGAGTGGGTGGGAGAGGAGAGGGAGGAGGGGAGAAAGGGAGGAGAGGGAGAGGGGAAGGGGAGAGAGGGAGGGAGGAGAGTTGGGGGAGGAAAGAGGGACTACAGAAGAGAGAAGAGGAGAGAGTGAGAGAAAGGGTGAGAGGATAAAAGGAGGACAGGAAGGGGAAGAATGGGAAGGGTTGTCAGAGGAAAGAGGAAATATTGGGAGAGAGAAGATAGAGAAAAGATGGAGAGAATAGAGAAAAGATGGAGAGAGGATAGAGAGAATAGAGAAAAGATGGAGAGGATAGAGAGAATAGAGAGAATAGAGAAAAGATGGAGCGAAGATAGAGAGAATAGAGAAAAGATGGAGAGGGGATAGAGAGAATAGAGAAAAGATGGAGAGAGGATAGAGAGAATAGAGAAAAGATGGAGAGAGGATAGAGAGATAGAGAAAAGATGGAGAGAGGGATAGAGAGAATAGAGAGAATAGAGAAAAGATGGAGAGAGATAGAGAGAATAGAGAAAAGATGGAGAGAGGATAGAGAGAATAGAGAAAAGATGGAGAGAGGATAGAGAGAATAGAGAAAAGATGGAGAGAGGATAGAGAGAATAGAGAAAAGATGGAGAGAGGATAGAGAGGATAGAGAAAAGATGGAGAGAGGATAGAGAGAATAGAGAAAAGATGGAGAGAGGATAGAGAGAATAGAGAAAAGATGGAGAGAATAGAGAGAAGATGGAGAGAGGATAGAGAATAGAGAAAAGATGGAGAGAGAATAGAGAGAAGATGGAGAGAGAATAGAGAAAAGATGGAGAGAGGATAGAGAGAATAGAGAAAAGATGTAGAGAGAATAGAGAAAAGATGGAGAAAAGATGGAGAGAGAAGAGAAAAGATGGAGAGAAGATAGAGAGGATAGAGAGAATAGAGAAAAGATGGAGATGGAGAAGATAGAGAGAATAGAGAAAAGATGGAGAGGGGATAGAGAGAATAGAGAAAAGATGGAGAGAGGATAGAGAGAATAGAGAAAAGATGGAGAGAGGATAGAGAGGATAGAGAAAAGATGGAGAGGGGATAGAGAGAATAGAGAGAATAGAGAAAAGATGGAGAGAGGATAGAGAGAATAGAGAAAAGATGGAGAGAGGATAGAGAGGATAGAGAAAAGATGGAGAGAGGATAGAGAGAATAGAGAAAAGATGGAGAGAGGATAGAGAGAATAGAGAAAAGATGGAGAGAATAGAGAGAAGATGGAGAGAGGATAGAGAATAGAGAAAAGATGGAGAGAGAATAGAGAGAAGATGGAGAGAGAATAGAGAAAAGATGGAGAGAGGATAGAGAGAATAGAGAAAAGATGGAGAGAGGATAGAGAGGATAGAGAAAAGATGGAGAGAGGATAGAGAGAAGAGAGAGAATAGAGAAAAGATGGAGAGAGGATAGAGAGAATAGAGAGAATAGAGAAAAGATGGAGAGAGGATAGAGAGAATAGAGAAAAGATGGAGAGAATAGAGAGAAGATGGAGAGAGGATAGAGAATAGAGAAAAGATGGAGAGAGAATAGAGAGAAGATGGAGAGAGAATAGAGAAAAGATGGAGAGAGGATAGAGAGAATAGAGAAAAGATGGAGAAAAGATGGAGAGAGAATAGAGAAAAGATGGAGAGAGGATAGAGAGAATAGAGAAAAGATGGAGAACAGATGGAGAGAGAATAGAGAGAATAGAGAAAAGATGGAGAGAGAGAATAGAGAAAAGATGGAGAGAGGATATAGAAAATAGAGAAAAGATGGAGAGAAGATATAGAGAAAAGATGGAGAGAGAATAGAGAAAAGATGGAGAGAAGATAGAGAGAGTAGAGAAAAGATGGAGAGAGAATAGAGAAAAGGTGGAGAGAAGATATAGAGAAAAGATGGAGAGAGGATAGAGAGAATAGAGAAAAGATGGAGAACAGATGGAGAGAGAATAGAGAGAATAGAGAAAAGATGGAGAGAGAGAATAGAGAAAAGATGGAGAGAGGATATAGAAAATAGAGAAAAGATGGAGAGAAGATATAGAGAAAAGATGGAGAGAGAATAGAGAAAAGATGGAGAGAAGATAGAGAGATAGAGAAAGAAAAGATGGAGAGAGAATAGAGAAAAGGTGGAGAGAAGATATAGAGAAAAGATGGAGAGAGGATAGAGAGAATAGAGAAAAGATGGAGAGAATAGAGAGAAGATGGAGAGAGGATAGAGAGGATAGAGAAAAGATGGAGAGAGAATAGAGAGAATAGAGAAAAGATGGAGAGAAGATATATAGAAAAGATGGAGAGAGGATAGAGAGAATAGAGAAAAGATGGAGAGAAGATAGAGAGAATAGAGAGAATAGAGAAAAGATGGAGAGAGCATGCCAAAAAATAAAGAAGGGGCAAAGGGAGAGTAGAGTTGGAGAGTGAAGAGAGGGAGTAGAGTAGTGATTGGGGGAAAACATTGATTCAATTATCTTCATATCTAGTTCTAGTAAATATAATCACAGTATCAAATTGCAATATACATAGAATCGTGAGAATCGCAATGCTGTACATTTCGTATCGCCACATTAGTACCGTGATAATATCGTATCGTGAGGTTCCTGGCAATTCCCAGCCCGAGAGGAAAGATGGAAGAGGGGAGAGAGGGAGAGAAGAGAGGGAGGGAGGTGAGAGGGAGGAGAGTGGGTGGGAGAGGAGAGGGAGGAGGGGAGAAAGGGAGGAGAGGGAGAGGGGAAGGGGAGAGAGGGAGGGAGGAGAGTTGGGGGAGGAAAGAGGGACTACGGAAGAGAGAAGAGGAGAGAGTGAGAGAAAGGGTGAGAGGATAAAAGGAGGACAGGAAGGGGAAGAATGGGAAGGGTTGTCAGAGGAAAGAGGAAATATTGGGAGAGAGAAGATAGAGAAAAGATGGAGAGAGTAGAGAAAAGATGGAGAGAGGATAGAGAGAATAGAGAAAAGATGGAGAGGATAGATAGAATAGAGAAAAGATGGAGAGAGGATAGAGAGAATAGAGAAAAGAAGGAGAGAAGATAGAGAATAGAGAAAAGATGGAGAGAGGATAGAGAAAAGATGGAGAGAGGATAGAGAGAATAGAGAAAAGATGGAGAGGATAGAGAGAATAGAGAAAAGATGGAGAGAAGATAGAGAATATAGAAAAGATGGAGAGAGAATAGAGAGAATAGAGAAAAGATGGATAGAGGATAGAGAGAATAGAGAAAAGATGGAGAGAAGATAGAGAATAGAGAAAAGATGGATAGAGAGGATAGAGAAAAGATGGAGAGAGGATAGAGAGAATAGAGAAAAGATGGAGAGAAGATAGAGAATAGAGAAAAGATGGAGAGAGGATAGAGAGAATAGAGAAAAGATGGAGAGAAGATAGAGAATAGAGAAAAGATGGATAGAGAGGATAGAGAAAAGATGGAGAGAGGATAGAGAGAATAGAGAAAAGATGGAGAGAAGATAGAGAATAGAGAAAAGATGGAGAGAGAATAGAGAGAATAGAGAAAAGATGGAGAGAAGATAGAGAGAATAGAGAAAAGATGGAGAGAGGATAGAGAGAATAGAGAAAAGGTGGAGAGAGGATAGAGAGAATAGAGAAAAGGTGGAGAGAGGATAGAGAGAATAGAGAAAAGATGGAGAGAGGATAGAGAGAATAGAGAAGATGGAGAGAGGATATGGAGAGAGGATAGAGAAAAGATGAGAGAGAGAATAGAGAAAAGATGGAGAGAGAATAGAGAGAATAGAGAAGATGGAGAGAGAATAGAGAGGATAGAGAAAAGATGGAGAGAGGATAGAGAGAATAGAGAAAGAGAATAGAGAAAAGATAGAGAGAATAGAGAAAAGATGGAGAGAGGATAGAGAGAATAGAGAAAAGATATAGAGAGAATAGAGAAAAGATGGAGAGAGGATAGAGAGAATAGAGAAGATGGAGAGAGGATAGAGAGGATAGAGAAAAGATGGAGAGAGAATAGAGAAAAGATGGAGAGAGAATAGAGAGAATAGAGAAGATGGAGAGAGAATAGAGAGGATAGAGAAAAGATGGAGAGAGGATAGAGAGAATAGAGAAAAGATGGAGAGAGGATAGAGAGAATAGAGAAAAGATGGAGAGAGAATAGAGAGAATAGAGAAAAGATGGAGAGAGGATAGAGAGAATAGAGAAAATATGGAGAGAGAATAGAGAGAATAGAGAAGATGGAGAGAGGATAGAGAGAAGAGAAAAGATGGAGAGAGAATAGAGAAAAGATGGAGAGAGAATAGAGAGAATAGAGAAAATATGGAGAGAGGATAGAGAGAATAGAGAAAAGATGGAGAGAGGATAGAGAGAATAGAGAAAAGATGGAGAGAGAATAGAGAGGATAGAGAAAAGATGGAGAGAGGATAGAGAGAAGAGAAAAGATGGAGAGAGAATAGAGAGAATAGAGAAAAGATGGAGAGAGAATAGAGAGAATAGAGAAAAGATGGAGAGAGAATAGAGAGAATAGAGAAAAGATGGAGAGAGAATAGAGAGGATAGAGAAAAGATGGAGAGAGAATAGAGGATAGAGAAAAGATGGAGAGAAGATAGAGAGAATAGAGAAAAGATGGAGAGAGAATAGAGAGATAGAGAAAAGATGGAGAGAAGATAGAGAGAATAGAGAAAAGATGGAGAGAAGATAGAGAGAATAGAGAAAAGATGGAGAGAAGATAGAGAGAATATAGAGAATAGAGAAAAGATGGAGAGAGGATAGAGAGAATAGAGAAAAGATGGAGAGAGGATATAGAGAAAAGATGGGGAGAGGATAGAGAATAGAGAACAGATGGAGAGAGAGAATAGAGAAAAGATGGAGAGAGAATAGAGAGAATAGAGAAAAGATGGAGAGAGGATATAGAGAATAGAGAAAAGATGGAGAGAAGATATAGAGAAAAGATGCAGAGAGGATAGAGAGAATAGAGAAAAGATGGAGAGAGCATGCCAAAAAATAAAGAAGGGGCAAAAGAGAGAGGATATGTTGATTATTCCTCAATGCATCATTCCTTCTCCCCCTTGAACACAGACCTGTTGTTCAGTGGTCTTTCAGTTGGTCTCTGAGCCCGCCTGGGGAGCAGGGTGACAGCTATAGGCCTGAACTCTGAGATTAATGCTGTCCCCCTGTCCCTTACATGGGTTCTACACTACAAAGGCCTCCCCTTCATTTAGGGTTTAGGACCCCCACCCATTGGCACAGATATGGGCGACAGACAAGACAAAAGACCAACATCAGAAGTTAAAACCGCTACCCTGAAGGCGGCCCCCTTTGAAAACTCTTCCTGTCTTTATTGACTCCTCCCTCTATTCAGGAAACACTTTCTGACTCCTTGACCTGACACTGTGGTTACCAAGACTACCGTGCATTGTTCCCACTCCTACGAAAGAAAGCTTCTACATGTCCCTTTATAAGCGTTTAGAAATGGTTTATTTTAAGTCTCTCTGCATAAGTTTATTTGAACATGCTGTTAGCAGGCACTTGACTTAGTGTGATTATTCAAAAACAATGCCTGACAAAAAATATATTTGGTTTAAAGCTCCTCTCTCCTTCTCTCATCCCCCTCTCTCTCCACATTGACACCCCCCCACCCCTCTCTCTCCTCTCTTTTACACAAAACATTCAACACCTAATCCTTCATGTCTTCTAAAAGTTATTCCAAGACTCACTGAAGCAAATGAAATCATTTTAACAGCAACCTCAACTCCTTTTCCCCCAGCTCTTCCAGGTGGTCTACTAAGAGAGAGACAAAGAAACTCCTTGACTTTGTCCACCATTTTTGGTGTTACAAAGTAGGATTAAAATGGATTTGTCATATTTTTGTCAACGATCTACACAAAACACTCTGTAATGTCAAAGTGGAAGGAAAATTCTAACATTTGTAAAAATAAATATATATATTAAGAATAAAACCGTAATATATCTTGATAAGATAAGTATTCAACCCCTTGAGTCAATACATGTTAGAATTACCTTTGGCAGTGTTTCTGGGTAAGTCTCTAAGAGCTGTGAGTGTTTCTGGGTAAGTCTCTAAGAGCTGTGAGTGTTTCTGGGTAAGTCTCTAAAAGCTGTGAGTGTTTCTGGGTAAGTCTCTAAGAGCTGTGAGTGTTTCTGGGTAAGTCTCTAAGAGCTGTGAGTGTTTCTGGGTAAGTCTCTAAGAGCTGTGAGTGTTTCTGGGTAAGCCTCTAAAAGCTGTGAGTGTTTCTGGGTAAGTCTCTAAGAGCTGTGAGTGTTTCTGAGTAAGTCTCTAAAAGCTGTGAGTGTTTCTGGGTAAGTCTCTAAGAGCTGTGAGTGTTTCTGAGTAAGTCTCTAAAAGCTGTGAGTGTTTCTGGGTAAGTCTCTAAAAGCTGTGAGTGTTTCTGGGTAAGTCTCTGAGAGCTGTGAGTGTTTCTGGGTAAGTCTCTAAGAGCTGTGAGTGTTTCTGGGTAAGTCTCTAAGAGCTGTGAGTGTTTCTGGGTAAGTCTAAGACTTTCCACACCTGGATTGTACAATATTTACCTATTATTATTCTCTAAATTCTTAATCTCTGTCAAATTGGTTCTTGATCATGACTAAACAACTATTTTCAGGTCTTTCCATAGATTTAAGCAGATTTAACTCAACCGCCTGTTTGAGGATATATTTCAACAGTTCTTAAAATTGTAAAACATCAAAATATTAATAATTTAATCATTCTTGAAGTATGTTTTAGAGGTCAACAACATTTGACAACTTTGTAATCTCCCATTTTATATACAATTATTGCAAAAACATTTTTTGCACACATTCACTTCCTGGTTTTCAATCATTTGAATGGGTTTATAAAAAAACATGGAAGTCCAATAATGAAAACCACATGATCATTTTAGTAAATGGCATTGGTTGAAATGATCAAATATGCCAAGCAAAATTAATGTTTAACTTCATTTAAAATTGGTTGTCAAAATATAGCTCAACCACCTGGTTGAGCTGCCTGCTAAAGGGTTAATCCCTTTAGCTGCCTGCTAAAGGGTTAATCCATTTTAAATTCAGGTTGTAAGGGGTGTGAATACTTTATGAAGGCACTATAGACTGACAGACAGACATAGATTGTCAAGTATACTCCCTCTCTGGCCTCTAGGTCATCATGCTGCTGATTATTCCGCACACCTGTCACCATCGTCTCGTCTCGTGTTATCCCTTCAGGATAACAGTGCTAAAACGAGCTAACATGCTACTAGTCTTCCCTTCAGGAGAACAGTGCTAAAATGAGCTAACATGCTGCTAGTCTTCCCTTCAGGAGAACTGTGCTAAAACAAGCTATCATGCTACTAGTCTTCCCTTAAGGAGAACAGTGCTAATACGTGCTAACATGCTACTAGTCTTCCCTTTAGGAGAACAGTGCTAAAATGAGCAAACATGCTACTAGTCTTCCCTTCAGGAGAACAGTGCTAAAATGAGCTAACATGCTACTAGTCTTCCCTTCAGGAGAACAGTGCTAAAATAAGCTAACATGCTACTAGTCTTCCCTTCAGGAGAACAGTCCCAGCTAGCACAGTGGATCTGGGCCGGTTCCCGGGAGAGTCAGGGAACTCGGCTGAAATTCAGACTCACGCGACGTCATGAAGCCCTAGTCTGGGCCGCCTTCGGCAGTATTACTTATGGCTAGGATGCTGGGATTGAGCTCGGTCCGATTCCGGTGTGAGTTATCTGGCCCAAATGTATTTCTTGGGGCTCGGGTCGATTGAGGCTACTCTCTGGCAGATGATTTATATAATTAACATTTCAATATTTATTTTTCCATATTTTCTCATTGTTTCTGTGATCAAAAAATACATGGAATTAAATTATTTAAGAGTCCTGTGTAGTATTTTAGAATTTTGATACTTTGTGCAAGGCAATTGATACGCATTAAAAACTTTGCAGATGGAGCCCAGTGAGTGGCGCAGTGGTCTAAGACACTGTATCGTTACACAAACTGCGACGCTACAGATGCTGGTTCGACACCTGTGCCAGCCGCAACCGAGAGACCCATGAGGCAACACACAATTGGCCCAACGTCGTCCGAGTTAGGGGAGGATTTGGCCGGCAGGGATGTCCCATTGTGCTGTAACGAGTCAGGAACATGCTTTTTGTGGATCGGTATAATTTGTATGTATAAAATGTATAATAGTAATATTTAAAATGACTAGAATCGGGTCATTTTGTACACATTTATAAACATTTGCATCGGGCCGCTTCTGGAGGGATTCTGGTAAGATGCCGGTCAAAGTCGGTTAATTCTGGTAGATGGAAATGGCCCGATGTACTTGGGCCGATTCTGGGCAGTCATTCATTTTGATTCCGGGCCGAGTCCGAAACCCGAAATACGGGCCGATTCAATCAGTTCCGGCCCCCCGGAAGAGGGCTGCTTCTGGGTCGATTCCTCATTGCTAGCTGGGGTTCTAAAACGAGCTAACATGCTAATAGTTTTCCCTCAGGAGAACAGTGCTAAAACGAGCTAACATGCTAGCTCTATCTCTACTATATCCCCCAAAACACCTTCCAGGATTCCAGATTAGTTGAAGAAGGCGGGTTGAAGAGCCCAGAGGTAACCTAGTGGTTTAGTGGTTGTGAAAGGTAGTAATGATAGTGGACAGGGGTAACCTAGTGGTTTGTGGTTGTGAAAGGTAGTAATGATAGTGGAAAGGGGAAACCTAGTGGTTTAGTGGTTGTGAGAGGTAGTAATAATAGTGGATCAGGGTTAACCTAGTGGTTTAGTGGTTGTGAGAGGTACTAATGATAGTGGATCAGAAGGTGACACGCCTCCTTTAATGGGGAGAACAGTGATAAGAGCTTTCTCTGCAGCTCCGCAAGACAAATGCTCTCATTACAGCTGATTGAAACAGGGAAGTAGCTGTCGCTTTGCAGAAAAACTAGCATCTTGTTGGGGAAAAACAGCTGTAAATGGACTCTACCCCTGTGGCCCTATGGGCCCTGGTCATAAGTGGTAGACTACATGGGGAATAGGGTTCCGTTTGGAATGGAGGCACAGTATAGTCACAGTGTACCTACAGTAAGCACCATGAGTCGAGCAAGTCAGACTGACCTCTCAGTATGTGAGTAAATGAGGAAAGGACCTGTAGAACACCTTGTGTGAGTGTGTGGAGCAGAGGTTCACCATATCAACACCACGCTGAAGATAAGCATGGAAATAAAACTCTATTTTAAACAATCTCCTCATTATATGCTGCATAGAATAACAGAGAAAGAATCAGAATAGTCAGAGTACAGTTCTGCATCTGTGTGATGCTGATAGGGGTGTGTGTGATGCTGATAGGGGTGTGTGTGATGCTGATAGGGGTGTGTGATGCTGATAGGGGTGTGTGTGATGCTGATAGGGGTGTGTGATGATGATAGGGGTGTGTGTGATGCTGATAGGGGTGTGTGTGATGCTGATAGGGGTGTGTGTGATGCTGATAGGGGTGTGTGTGATGCTGATAGGGGTGTGTGTGATGCTGATAGGGGTGTGTGTGATGCTGATAGGGGTGTGTGTGATGCTGATAGGCGTGTGTGTGATGCTGATAGGCGTGTGTGTGATGCTGATAGGGGTGTGTGTGATGCTGATAGGGGTGTGTGTGATGCTGATAGGCGTGTGTGTGATGCTGATAGGGGTGTGTGTGATGCTGATAGGGGTGTGTGTGATGCTGATAGGGGTGTGTGTGATGCTGATAGGCGTGTGTGTGATGCTGATAGGGGTGTGTGCGAGAGGTTTATTATTGGGTTGATGCTAAGGGTGAGAATTCAGAATGTCCGTTCAGTTCTAATCTAGAACACTGTACATTTAGCACATGGCTTGCTCACTATCAGTGATCAGAGTGAAAAGAACAGTAGAAGTGGGATTATTATGTGGATTATAATTCATTGACATGTTTTGTAGGGGGTTAATACATTTTTATTAAGGTAAATCAAGTCTATGCAGGAAACATTTCAGCAACAAAAGAGTGAATAAATGAAGATCCTACATCTGTAAGTACTTACTGTAATTGCAATAGAACGTCGGCGCATAATTGTACCATTTTGACTCATCAAAAGTCAAGCTACTTGTTAAAACATCCCTGATATGCCACATACAAACACACATGGTCTCAGTGTCCATCTTGTCAAATGAAAGCCATCTTTAGAGCCCCTCTATTTGAGCTGAAAATGCTTCAACATTAACAAATAACCTATCAATTAACTTCCACTTCCCTGTCCACCAATAACATCTTGAAGACAAATAATGAAGCACTTTTCATTCATTCACCAGCCCTGAAAGTCTCTGAGGTAAATGGTGTTAATAGCAGAGTAATAGCTAGATGGCACTTGGGTCTGTGTCCCTAATCACACCCTTTTCCCTATATAGTGCACTGCCTTAAACCAGGAGTCTGGATAAAAGTAGTGCACTATGTAGGGAATAGGCTGTCATTTACGACGCATACAGGGAGCGATTGTGTATCAGTATGTATGTTGGCCACAGCTAATGCAGACAGGGAAGAATGAATTTGGCTAATTGAACTTGGAGATAATTGGGTGTCCAGATTGAGGGAGCATGGCAGATGGGGGCTTCAGTGAATACAGAGCACCCTCTCTCTAATGGCATGCCGTTGGAAGGATAATGACCTCGCAGAGAGAAGACCTCCTGCGTGTGTAGGATCCTAATGCTGTGGTTCCCAAAAAGTTTTAGTTACTGTACCACCAACTGAATTACCCCCTCATACATTTTACCAGTAAGGCTATGGTCTCATGAGTCTTCTCGAGTACCCTCTGTGGATAGACCAAGTACCCCCAGGGGTCCTAGTACCCACTGTGGATAGGCCAACTACCCCCAGGGGTCCCCAGTACCCACTGTGGATAGACCAACTACCCCCAGGGGTCCCCAGTACCCACTGTGGATAGGCCAACTACCCCCAGGGGTCCCCAGGACCCACTGTGGATAGGCCAACTACCCCCAGGGGTCCCCAGTACCCACTGTGGATAGACCAACTACCCCCAGGGGTCCCCAGTACCCACTGTGGATAGGCCAACTACTCCCAGGGGTCCCAGGTACCCACTGTGGATAGACCAACCAACTACCCCCAGGGGTCCCAGGTACCCACTGTGGATAGACCAACTACCCCCAGGGGTCCCCAGTACCCACTGTGGATAGACCAACTACCCCCAGGGGTCCCCAGTACCCACTGTGGATAGACCAACTACCCCTAGGGGTCCTAGTACCCACTGTGGATAGACCAACTACCCCCAGGGGTCCTAGTACCCACTGTGGATAGACCAACTACCCCCATGGGTCCTAGTACCCCTGGTTGGGAACCACTAATGTGTGCAGGATTGTAATGGTGGCTAAGGTCACTATGTGACCAGAGTATGTCTGGAATGTGTCTGGGTCCAGTATATAGGTGTTATATGAAACATACATTAGTCTCGCATCAGAAAGAAAGTTGCTGTACAATTTATACAACGTTATGAGCAAGAGTTACTTTTCAGTACAATGTCCACAAATACAAACACATCTTTACTTGGCCCAAGCCCAACAATTATACTGTCTTGGAGAACTGAACACTGATATATGACTTCTCTCTCTGAAGTCAAATAACTTATATGTTTGCTCTTTAAGGTGAATTAGAGAAACACCTAAAGGATGAAAGTGTTACTTTCAACTAAACAGAAAACAAAGAATAAAACTTTCAAAGCATATCTTATCTGAAGAAAGAAAAACAGCCCAAGAGATATGTGTTTGAAGATTTCATTTGGAAATATCTGAGGTATTTCAACCTCTATATTGTATTATTTATGTGGCCAGTCCAGTATTGTCTTTGGAGTTTTCCTTTGATGCTGTGTGCCACTTGATCGCCGTGCCGAGTTTAATATTTATTGAGGGTTTGCCAATATTTCTCCTCTCATCACTGTATTCTCCCTCAAGCTATGATCTCTATGGTACAGCTCTCATTAGCTGCATATGACCCCTGCTGGGATAGCCAGGTATCAGTGAGCAGAGAGGTTCATTTGACCTGAACTAGCCCGCTATGGATTGTTCACTTTTCACTCACAACGCCTTTATGTCCATTTACATACTTCTTTCTCAATATTATTCTTTTGAAATCCTACTATTTTTCACAAAAGAAATGTACAGGAAAGAGCTATCAATTTCTGCTCTGCTCTCCGTTCCTCTCGCTGCAGCTGAATACTGTGCTAGACGCTTAAACATAATCTACAAAGTACACACCTTCCTTGGCCATGCTAAAGTGTGCTCAAGGTAAATCAAAAATAATATTCCCTCTTGTATGTACTTACTCGATGGCTGCAGCTTGAAATACATATTTAGAACAATCAGCAGTTTCAACTCGAACAGTCAGAACCACTTTACAAACTAAGAATGGATTTCCATGTAAACACATGGCTTCCACCTCTTTCAACTCCCTCTACTAAATCTGGCCGAATAAAATAACCTCAAAATGCTTTGAGCTCATAGACAAATCATATACAGGGTTGCTAAAGCGTGATAGAGCGGTCATCAAAGATAATCTCGTGAATTACACTACATTTAAATCATCTGCCTTTGGGTTTAAATTAAAGTTTAAATAGTTGAAATTCAGATTATACCAGGGGAAAGTGTAGATTTAATACCCTGTTAAAAGCTGGTCTAACGCTAACCCCCTTAATCAGAATCACCCCAAAACCTCCCTAAATCTCTCTTTAATTATTCACCAAGCCACAGACTTTTCCCCGTCCTCGGGGAGAGCGGGTCGGCACCGACGGCACGCCAGGGAAAGCATGGTGACAGAGCTTGCACCAGTCCTCTGGAGTAACAGCAGCAGGGTGGCACCTCCTCCCTCAGTGGCACTCTGTGCAGAGCCTCTGACCTCTGAGGCAGCCGGCAAACGATAAACAGCGTAGGGCTGCAAGCTCCTCAAAGGAGCATTCAAAGGAGCATTCCACGAAAGTTCTACAATTAGTCTAATATGTGACTCGTTTCAGGAAACTAGGTGTATGTCGCATGTCACTACTATACAGGAGCGACATTTGAACGTAAACATTTTCCTTCTGGAACATGTGAACTTTCATGTGCCATAATAACAAACTTGTATTTCATCCATAAATACGAACACAATTGTTCAATTACGAGCCTAGTTGGTTTAGCCACTGAAAAAGGCAGGAGCCTTCCCACTAGCCATGATTGGCTGAGATAATGGGTGGGCTGGACATGCTGGGAGATAAGTTTGGATTGGCTGCCATCTAGCATGCTTCTGTCTATAACGTGAGCTGCTCAGTATGTGTTGATAGTCCTTTCTACCGAACCGCTTTTTACACTTGTATATTACCCATCAATTTAGACAAGTGTGTTGGGTAAGTGTCATCTAATAATTATAAAATATTTTTATCTGGACGCTGTCTGTTTTTGATATTTCTACTATGTAAGTAACCACTTCACTGTACTGTTTACACCTCTGTATCCTGCATGTGACAAATAACATTTTAGAGGGTGTGAACGATACTGAACGGGTATCGACAAAGAAGAGCTCTCCAGCAGGTGTACCAAAACCTTCAAGGGACATTTTCTCAAAAGTGCAGTTATAAGTTTATCAAATTTCAAAGCAGATTTCCTTTCCCATTGTTCCTCAACTACAGTGTATGATATACCATTTTCTAGCTCTGAGTCAATACTTTTATCCAAAGTAAAAAACACCATTTCAAATTTTGCTACAGTACATAAGACCGAATCGAGGCGGTCGGACACATATGTTTTGATTACTGTGATGTGATGCATCAAGACAGTCGTGAAGAGGGCACGACAAAACCTTTTCCCCTCAGGAGACTGAAAAGATTGGGCACCCAGACCCAAAAAACTGCTACAGCTGCACCATCGAGAGCATCCTGACCGGTTGCATCTCTGCCTGGTATGCCAACTGCACGGCACCTGACCGTAAGGGGCTACAGAGGGTAGTGTGTACAGCCCAGTACGTCACTGGGGCCGAGCTTCCTGCCGTCCAGGACCTATATACTAGGAAAGCTCATAAAATTGTCAGAGACTCCAGTCACCCAAGTTATAGATTGTTTTCTCTGCTAATGAACGGCAAGCGAAATCGGAGCGCCAAGTCTAGGACCAAAAAGGCTCCTTAACAGCTTCTACCCACAAGCCATAAGACTGTTGAACAATTGATCAAATGGCCACCGGACTATTTACATTGACCCCCCCCCCCCCCCCCCCCCCCAGTTGTTTTGTTCACTGCTGCTACTCGCTGTTTATTATCTACTATACAGAGTGCTCCAGCTGTACTTAACCAACTTGTTAAGGGCTGTACTTAACCAACTTGTTATGGGCTGTACTTAACCAACTTGTTAAGGGCTTGTACTTAACCAACTTGTTAAGGGCTGTACTTAACCAACTTGTTAAGGGCTTGTACTTAACCAACTTGTTAAGGGCTTGTACTTAACCAACTGCACTGTTGGTTAAGGGTTTGTACTTAACCAACTTGTTAAGGGCTTGTACTTAACCAACTGCACTGTTGGTTAAGGGTTTGTACTTAACCAACTTGTTAAGGGTTTGTACTTAACCAACTGCACTGTTGGTTAAGGGTTTGTACTTAACCAACTTGTTAAGGGCTTGTACTTAACCAACTTGTTAAGGGCTTGTACTTAACCAACTTGTTAAGGGCTTGTACTTAACCAACTGCACTGTTGGTTAAGGGTTTGTACTTAACCAACTTGTTAAGGGCTTGTACTTAACCAACTTGTTAAGGGCTTGTACTTAACCAACTTGTTAAGGGCTTGTACTTAACCAACTTGTTAAGGGTTTGTACTTAACCAACTTGTTAAGGGCTTGTACTTAACCAACTTGTTAAGGGCTTGTACTTAACCAACTGCACTGTTGGTTAAGGGTTTGTACTTAACCAACTTGTTAAGGGCTTGTACTTAACCAACTGCACTGTTGGTTAAGGGTTTGTACCTAACCAACTTGTTAAGGGTTTGTACTTAACCAACTTGTTAAGGGCTGCACTTAACCAACTGCACTGTTGGTTAAGTGTTTCTAAGTAAGTATTTCACAGTAAGGTCTACACTTGTTGTATTTGGGACAAGTGACATATAAAGTTTGATTTGATGTTAGTGGAATGCTACAGTACATAAGACTGAATCGAGGCGGTCGGTCACGTATGTTTTGATTATGCATAAGGCTTAATTGAAATGTTCCTTATAGAAGAAATATGGAAAGCATATCGATGCATAACCATGGAAGCAATCGAAAAGCAATAGAATGGAGAATATAGGAACATTACTGCACTAAAGGTGAGGACAAAACCGTTTCTGACACAAGACTGAATTACATTACACTGTTGATTTTATGTGCATTTGACATTTTATGTACTTTTCGTCGCATTTGTTGATAATGAAATAGTCTGGATGCATTCGGTAGCATGGTAAGAATATCCATGGTAAATGTGATGTAAGTGTAATCAATATAAGAGGTCTGACTGACCTCTCCAAATGTCCACATACTGTGCCTCTCCAAATGTCCACATACTGTGCCTCTCCAAATGTCCACATACTGCGCCTCTCCAAATGTCCACATACTGTGCCTCTCCAAATGTCCACATACTGCGCCTCTCCAAATGTCCACATACTGTGCCTCTCCAAATGTCCACATACTGCGCCTCTCCAAATGTCCACATACTGTGCCTCTCCAAATGTCCACATACTGCGCCTCTCCAAATGTCCACATACTGCGCCTCTCCAAATGTCCACATACTGTGCCTCTCCAAATGTTCACATACTGTGCCTCTCCAAATGTCCACATACTGTGCCTCTCCAAATGTCCACATACTGTGCCTCTCCAAATTGTGCACAGTTCCTACGTAGTTTCAATACACTTTTATGACTCAAAGAGTCTTCAACTATAAGGTGCTATTCTAAGCTCTCCTGGCTGTATTGTTGAGGAACTAGGGCACTGCGTTCATCCACCTCTGGCCTGCTCGCCTCCCTACCACTGAGGAAGTACAGCTCCCGCTCAGCCCAGTCAAAACTGTTCGCTGCCCTGGCCCCCCAATGGTGGAACAAACTCCCTCACGACGCCAGGACAGCGGAGTCAATCACCACCTTCCGGAGACACCTGAAACCCCACCTCTTTAAGGAATACCTAGGATAGGATAAGTAATCCCTCTCACCCCACCCCCCCTAAGTTTTAGATGCACTATTGTTAAGTGACTGTCCCACTGGATGTCATAAGGTGAATGCACCAATTTGTAAGTCGCTCTGGATAAGAGCGTCTGCTAAATGACTTAAATGTAAATGTAAATGTAAGCACACATGTAGTTGTTTAGGTTGCAACACAGCCCTGCATCCCCGCCATCACACAGTTACGGTTGTTGGTGACACATTCCAAAAACAGTCCGTAAAAATGGCAATCTGGTCAGGTGGGCATCATTTGAAAGTGTGTTCTATTGCCAACATGGCTACCTACCTGCCAGGGTGGCAGGTAGCGTAGTGGTTAGAGCTTTGGCCTGGTAACCAAAATCTTGCTAGTTTGAATCCCCGAGCTGACAAGGTAAAAATCTGTTGTTCTGCCCCTGAACAAGGCAGCTCTTGGGTTGTCGTTGTAAAAAAGAATTTGTTCTTAAATGACGTGCCTAGTTAAATAAATAATAATAATTATCTAAGTACAGAAGCATATCATCATTTTGGTGTGAATAGAATAGAGTCACAAGTGCATTCAGGTGCGTGTTCAACCCTGGACAAAACCAGCTTATAACTCCATGTCATGTTGTAACTGTACATCACCATAGTGATCATAAACGTTGCCACTGTATATTACATTACTTTTATGGAAATGTGAAGAGCACATGTGGACTAACAGGGCTTTAGCTTGCTTGTATGACATCAAATTGGTATTTATTATAATCCTCAACATCTCATCTTTCAAAATACATCAAGTCCTCATTATTTACAGAATTTCCCTCACTCAGACAACAAAACATTTGTAAAAGTGTCCCAATTAGCGGGAGGGATGGGGGAAACTTGTTGTTGCGTGCAGTCTTCAAGTTCAGAATGGCTGTCAGTCAAAACTCTGAGCTCTGATGTCATGCAGAGCATGTTACTGTACAGCACCTGCATTACAATTTAGGCGCTTATCAGTGTCAAAATCTGGTATTTTGAACGCATATACAGGTTTGAGTGTAAAAGACTTAAGTTTGCTACGCATAAACAATAAAAAAATATTTACAATTCAATCCACTTATATGGCTGTCAAACTGTCTTCCTTTGTATCAATATCTTTGATCATCAGGTCCTTGGAAGTCATTCAGATCAGGGCTGTATAGTAGATATGATGAGTACTGGAGCACTCTGTATAGTAGATATGATGAGTACTGGAGCACTCTGTATAGTAGATATGATGAGTACTGGAGCACTCTGTATAGTAGATATGATGAGTACTGGAGCACTCTGTATAGTAGATATGATGAGTACTGGAGCACTCTGTATAGTAGATATGATGAGTACTGGAGCACTCTGTATAGTAGATATGATGAGTACTGGAGCACTCTGTATAGTAGATATGATGAGTACTGGAGCACTCTGTGTAGTAGATATGATGAGTACTGGAGCACTCTGTATAGTAGATATGATGAGTACTGGAGCACTCTGTATAGTAGATATGATGAGTACTGGAGCACTCTGTATAGTAGATATGATGAGTACTGGAGCACTCTGTATAGTAGATATGATGAGTACTGGAGCACTCTGTATAGTAGATATGATGAGTACTGGAGCACTCTGTATAGTAGATATGATGAGTACTGGAGAACTCTGTATAGTAGATATGATGAGTACTGGAGCACTCTGTATAGTAGATATGATGAGTATTGGAGCACTCTGTATAGTAGATATGATGAGTACTGGAGAACTCTGTATAGTAGATATGATGAGTACTGGAGCACTCTGTATAGTAGATATGATGAGTACTGGAGAACTCTGTATAGTAGATATGATGAGTACTGGAGCACTCTGTATAGTAGATATGATGAGTATTGGAGCACTCTGTATAGTAGATATGATGAGTACTGGAGCACTCTGTATAGTAGATATGATGAGTACTGGAGAACTCTGTATAGTAGATATGATGAGTACTGGAGCACTCTGTATAGTAGATATGATGAGTACTGGAGAACTCTGTATAGTAGATATGATGAGTACTGGAGCACTCTGTATAGTAGATATGATGAGTACTGGAGCACTCTGTATAGTAGATATGATGAGTACTGGAGCACTCTGTATAGTAGATATGATGAGTACTGGAGCACTCTGTATAGTAGATATGATGAGTACTGGAGCACTCTGTATAGTAGATATGATGAGTACTGGAGCACTCTGTATAGTAGATATGATGAGTATTGGAGCACTCTGTATAGTAGATATGATGAGTACTGGAGCACTCTGTATAGTAGATATGATGAGTACTGGAGAACTCTGTATAGTAGATATGATGAGTACTGGAGCACTCTGTATAGTAGATATGATGAGTACTGGAGAACTCTGTATAGTAGATATGATGAGTACTGGAGCACTCTGTATAGTAGATATGATGAGTATTGGAGCACTCTGTATAGTAGATATGATGAGTACTGGAGCACTCTGTATAGTAGATATGATGAGTACTGGAGCACTCTGTATAGTAGATATGATGAGTACTGGAGCACTCTGTATAGTAGATATGATGAGTACTGGAGAACTCTGTATAGTAGATATGATGAGTACTGGAGCACTCTGTATGGTAGATATGATGAGTACTGGAGCACTCTGTATGGTAGATATGATGAGTACTGGAGCACTCTGTATGGTAGATATGATGAGTACTGGAGCACTCTGTATGGTAGATATGATGAGTACTGGAGCACTCTGTATGGTAGATATGATGAGTACTGGAGCACTCTGTATAGTAGATATGATGAGTACTGGAGCACTCTGTATAGTAGATATGATGAGTACTGGAGCACTCTGTATAGTAGATATGATGAGTACTGGAGCACTCTGTATAGTAGATATGATGAGTACTGGAGAACTCTGTATAGTAGATATGATGAGTACTGGAGCACTCTGTATAGTAGATATGATGAGTACTGGAGAACTCTGTATAGTAGATATGATGAGTACTGGAGCACTCTGTATAGTAGCTATGATGAGTACTGGAGCACTCTGTATAGTAGATATGATGAGTACTGGAGCACTCTGTATAGTAGATATGATGAGTACTGGAGAACTCTATATAGTAGATATGATGAGTACTGGAGCACTCTGTATAGTAGATATGATGAGTACTGGAGCACTCTGTATAGTAGATATGATCAGTACTGGAGCACTCTGTATAGTAGATATGATGAGTACTGGAGCACTCTGTATAGTAGATATGATGAGTACTGGAGCACTCTGTATAGTAGATATGATGAGTACTGGAGCACTCTGTATAGTAGATATGATGAGTACTGGAGCACTCTGTATAGTAGATATGATGAGTACTGGAGCACTCTGTATAGTAGATATGATGAGTACTGGAGCACTCTGTATAGTAGATATGATGAGTACTGGAGAACTCTGTATAGTAGATATGATGAGTACTGGAGAACTCTGTATAGTAGATATGATGAGTACTGGAGAACTCTGTATAGTAGATATGATGAGTACTGGAGAACTCTGTATAGTAGATATGATGAGTACTGGAGCACTCTGTATAGTAGATATGATGAGTACTGGAGCACTCTGTATGGTAGATATGATGAGTACTGGAGCACTCTGTATGGTAGATATGATGAGTACTGGAGCACTCTGTATAGTAGATATGATGAGTACTGGAGCACTCTGTATAGTAGATATGATGAGTACTGGAGCACTCTGCATAGTAGATATGATGAGTACTGGAGCACTCTTCCAGGCTTGGTCCTTTGATGTCACAACATGCCCTCTGGTGAATCCGGACATTGATGAGAGAGTATTAAAACATCAAAGATACATTTCTTCATGTGTATGTTCTTTCCATCCCTGAAAAGACAGTAGCCGTGGAGAGACTTTCAGGGAACTTGATTAAACCGCTGTTCTTACTTATTTTATTTAAGCCTTTATTTTACCAGGTAAGTTGACTCAACACATTCTCACTTAAAGCAACAACCTGGGGAATAGTTACAGGGGAGAGGAGGGGGGATGAATGAGACAATTGGATGCTGGGGATGATTAGGTGTATTGGGAATTTATCCAGGACACCAGAATTAACACCCCTACTCTTATGATAAGTGCCATGTTTTGATTATCATACAATTAGTCTGAAATGTTGGCTTTGGATGAATTTTTATTGCTATTGGTTTCATTGTTATATTAGAAAATACAGTTAACAATGCCTGTGTTTGATAGAATGGTTCATAACATTTCAAAGAGTTTAGCTTCAGAAGGCAAACAAGATCCTCAATCATTACAGTACCATAACTCCACAAAAGAAGGAACATTTCACTGGAAAGATAAAAGTGAGCTTTTTTCCAAGCCCTGCTAATGAAGAGATTGAAAGAAGAGAACAATGCAATGCTGTTCATTGATTTGTTGACAGTAGTGTGGATACTTCAGAGAGACAGCAGTGTGGATACTTCAGAGAGACAGTAGTGTGGATACTTCAGAGAGACAGTAGGGTGGAAACTTCAGAGAGACAGTAGTGTGGATACTTCAGAGAGACAGTAGTGTGGATACTTCAGAGAGACAGTAGCGTGGATACTTCAGAGAGACAGTAGTGTGGATACTTCAGAGAGACAGTAGTGTGGATACTTCAGAGAGACAGTAGTGTGGATACTTCAGAGAGACAGTAGTGTGGATACTTCAGAGAGACAGTAGGGTGGATACTTCAGAGAGACAGTAGTGTGGATACTTCAGAGAGACAGTAGTGTGGATACTTCAGAGAGACAGTAGGGTGGATACTTCAGAGAGACAGTAGTGTGGATACTTCAGAGAGACAGTAGTGTGGATACTTCAGAGAGACAGTAGTGTGGATACTTCAGAGAGACAGTAGGGTGGATACTTCAGAGAGACAGTAGTGTGGATACTTCAGAGAGACAGTAGTGTGGATACTTCAGAGAGACAGTAGTGTGGATACTTCAGAGAGACAGTAGTGTGGATACTTCAGAGAGACAGTAGTGTTACTTCAGAGAGACAGTAGTGTGGATACTTCAGAGAGACAGTAGGGTGGATACTTCAGAGAGACAGTAGTGTGGATACTTCAGAGAGACAGTAGTGTGGATACTTCAGAGAGACAGTAGTGTGGATACTTCAGAGAGACAGTAGGGTGGATACTTCAGAGAGACAGTAGTGTGGATACTTCAGAGAGACAGTAGTGTGGATACTTCAGAGAGACAGTAGTGTGGATACTTCAGAGAGACAGTAGTGTGGATACTTCAGAGAGACAGTAGTGTGGATACTTCAGAGAGACAGTAGAGTGGATACTTCAGAGAGACAGTAGTGTGGATACTTCAGAGAGACAGTAGTGTGGATACTTCAGAGAGACAGCAGTGTGGATACTTCAGAGAGACAGTAGTGTGGATACTTCAGAGAGACAGCAGTGTGGATACTTCAGAGAGACAGTAGAGTGGATACTTCAGAGAGACAGTAGTGTGGATACTTCAGAGAGACAGTAGTGTGGATACTTCAGAGAGACAGTAGTGTGGATACTTCAGAGAGACAGTAGTGTGGATACTTCAGAGAGACAGTAGTGTGGATACTTCAGAGAGACAGTAGCGTGGATACTTCAGAGAGACAGTAGCGTGGATACTTCAGAGAGACAGTAGCGTGGATACTTCAGAGAGACAGCAGCGTGGATACTTCAGAGAGACAGCAGTGTGGATACTTCAGAGAGACAGCAGTGTGGATACTTCAGAGAGACAGTAGTGTGGATACTTCAGAGAGACAGTAGTGTGGATACTTCAGAGAGACAGTAGTGTGGATACTTCAGAGAGACAGTAGTGCTGTGTTTTTTTGTTTTGTAGGAGTGGAATGGATGGTCCAGGCAGCGTTTTAAAAAAACAAGCTCAATATCTCAACCGACACTGAGTTTACTATTTTTTTTTCACCTTTATTTAATTAGGCAAGTCAGTTAAGAAAAATGATTATATACAATGATGGCCAACACCAGCCAAACCCGGAAGACGCTGGGCCAATTGTGCACTGCCATTATGGAACTCCAAATCATGGCCGGTTGTGATACAGCCTGGATTCGAACCAGGGTGTCTCTAGTGATGCCTAAAGCACTGAGATGCAATGCCTTAAACTGTTGCACCACTCGGCTGGTCCATCAGATCAGATGAAATCCTATGAACCTCAGAGGTCGAGCTGAGAGAATGATTTCACAAAAACAGTCAGTCTGTGGGGGCCTTGTGGGGGCCTTGTGGGGGCCTTAAGTCTTTCATGCTTCTTTTCCGCCTCAGATTAAAGGCTGCCTCTTTAATGTATGTAAACAAGGATGTTTAACTAAGCTAATCACACTCCCTGTTATTCGCTTAGTTAAAACAACTCTCTTCAGGTGATTAGTGTACCCTCTATTTGCATCATATTTCCGGCTCTCACAGTTCAGTACTATCAATATGTTTTAGACATGGTCACAGTTCAGTACTATCAATATGTGTTAGACATGGTCACAGTTCAGTACTATCAATATGTTTTAGACATGGTCACAGTTCAGTACTATCAATATGTGTTAGACATGGTCACAGTTCAGTACTATCAATATGTTTTAGACATGGTCACAGTTCAGTACTATCAATATGTGTTAGACATGGTCACAGTTCAGTACTATCAATATGTGTTAGACATGGTCACAGTTCAGTACTATCAATATGTGTTAGACATGGTCACAGTTCAGTACTATCAATATGTGTTAGACATGGTCACAGTTCAGTACTATCAATATGTGTTAGACATGGTCACAGTTCAGTACTATCAATATGTGTTAGACATGGTCACAGTTCAGTACTATCAATATGTGTTAGACATGGTCACAGTTCAGTACTATCAATATATGTTATTAGACATGGTCACAGTTCAGTACTATCAATATGTTTTAGACATGGTCACAGTTCAGTACTATCAATATGTGTTAGACATGGTCACAGTTCAGTACTATCAATATGTGTTATTAGACATGGTCACAGTTCAGTACTATCAATATGTGTTATTAGACATGGTCACAGTTCAGTACTATCAATATGTGTTATTAGACATGGTCACAGTTCAGTACTATCAATATGTGTTAGACATGGTCACAGTTCAGTACTATCAATTGTTTTAGACATGGTCACAGTTCAGTACTATCAATATGTGTTATTAGACATGGTCACAGTTCAGTACTATCAATATGTTTTAGACATGGTCACAGTTCAGTACTATCAATATGTGTTATTAGACATGGTCACAGTTCAGTACTATCAATATGTGTTATTAGACATGGTCACAGTTCAGTACTATCAATATGTGTTATTAGACATGGTCACAGTTCAGTACTATCAATATGTGTTATTAGACATGGTCACAGTTCAGTACTATCAATATGTGTTAGACATGGTCACAGTTCAGTACTATCAATATGTGTTATTAGACATGGTCACAGTTCAGTACTATCAATATGTGTTAGACATGGTCACAGTTCAGTACTATCAATTGTTTTAGACATGGTCACAGTTCAGTACTATCAATATGTGTTATTAGACATGGTCACAGTTCAGTACTATCAATATGTGTTATTAGACATGGTCACAGTTCAGTACTATCAATATGTGTTATTAGACATGGTCACAGTTCAGTACTATCAATATGTGTTAGACATGGTCACAGTTCAGTACTATCAATATGTGTTATTAGACATGGTCACAGTTCAGTACTATCAATATGTGTTAGACATGGTCACAGTTCAGTACTATCAATATGTGTTAGACATGGTCACAGTTCAGTACTATCAATTGTTTTAGACATGGTCACAGTTCAGTACTATCAATATGTGTTAGACATGGTCACAGTTCAGTACTATCAATATGTGTTAGACATGGTCACAGTTCAGTACTATCAATATGTGTTAGACATGGTCACAGTTCAGTACTATCAATATGTGTTAGACATGGTCACAGTTCAGCACTATCAATATGTGTTAGACATGGTCACAGTTCAGTACTATCAATATGTGTTAGACATGGTCACAGTTCAGCACTATCAATATGTGTTAGACATGGTCACAGTTCAGTACTATCAAGGGGAGAGAGGTGAGGAGGGGAGAGAGGTGAGGAGGGGTGAGGAGGGAAGAGGGGTGAGGAGGGGAGAGGGGTGAGGAGGGGAGAGGGGTGAGGAGGGGAGAGAGGTGAGAAGGGGAGAGAGGTCAGGAGGGGAGAGAGGTGAGGAGGGGTGAGCAGGGAAGAGGGGTGAGGAGGGGAGAGAGGTGAGGAGGGGAGAGGGGTGAGGAGGGAAGAGGGGTTAGGAGGGGAGCGAGGTGAGGAGGGGAGCGAGGTGAGGAGGGGAGAGGGGTGAGGAGGGAAGAGGGGTGAGGAGGGGAGAGGGATGAGGAGGGGAGAGGGGTGAGGAGGGGAGAGTGGTGAGGAGGGGAGAGAGGTCAGGAGGGGAGAGGGGTGAGGAGGGGAGAGGAGAGGGAGGAGGGGAGAGGGAGGAGGGGAGAGGAGAAGTATAAGGTCAGGAGAGGGGAGGAGAAGTATGAGGTGGGGGAAGGGGAGAGGGTAGAGAGGTGAGGAGGAGTATAAGGAGAGGGGAGGAGGGAGAGGGTAGAGTGGTGAGGAGAAGTATGTGGTGACGAGGGGGAGGAGGGGAGAGGGGGGAGGAGGAGAGATGGTAGAGAGGTGATGAGGAGTATGAAGTGAGGAGGGGGAGGAATGGAGAGAGAGAGAGAGGTGAGGAGGAGTATGAAATGAGGACGAGGGAGGAATAGAGAGGGGAGAGAGGTGAGGAGGAGTATGAAGTGAGGAGAGGGTTGAGGAGGGGAGAAAGGTGAGGAGGAGTATAAGGTGAGGAGAGGGGAGGGAGAGAGGTAGGGGAGAGAGGTGAAGAGGAGTATGGGTGAGGAGGGGGTTGAGGAGGGGAGAGAGGGGAGAGGGGAAAGAGGTGAGGAGGAGTATGAGGTGAGGAGAAGGTTGAGGAGGGGAGAAGGTGAGGAGCTATTTTTGAAGGATGCTATGAGGAAAGCAGAAGAGGGAGGAGAGGGGAGGAGGGGAGAGGAGAGAGGAGAGGAGGGGGAGCTAGGCTATTCTTGAAAGCAGAGAGATGTGGTGGTTTTCTTGGCCTGATAATGATAGCGGTAGGTAGGGCGGTAAGGCTGAAATCTCATTTCACGACTCACTGCCATGTTTGGCAAGCCGAGTCAGCAGCGGCAGGTGTCTGGGGAGATGTGGTGCACTGGGCATCGCTAAGGCAACCTGTCCAGGTGGACATCTAATCCCTCCAGATAAGAGGTAACACATAGAAACCGGGGTGGAGCGATGGAAGGAGGGAGTGGAGAGAGGGAAGGAGGGAGTGGAGAGAGGGAAGGAGGGAGGGAGTGGAGAGAGGGAATGAGGGAGTGGAGAGAGGGAAGGAGGGAGTGGAGAGAGGGAATGAGGGAGTGGAGAGAGGGAATGAGGGAGTGGAGAGAGGGAAGTAGGGAGTGGAGAGAGGGAAGGAGGGAGTGGAGAGAGGGAAGGAGGGAGTGGAGAGAGGGAATGAGGGAGTGGAGAGAGGGAATGAGGGAGTGGAGAGAGGGAAGGAGGGAGTGGAGAGAGGGAAGGAGGGAGTGGAGAGAGGGAATGAGGGAGTGGAGAGAGGGAAGGAGGGAGGGAGTGGAGAGAGGGAATGAGGGAGTGGAGAGAGAGAATGAGGGAGTGGAGAGAGGGAATGAGGGAGTGGAGAGAGGGAAGGAGGGAGGGAGTGGAGAGAGGGAAGGAGGGAGTGGAGAGAGGGAAGTAGGGAGTGGAGAGAGGGAAGTAGGGAGTGGAGAGAGGGAAGGAGGGAGTGGAGAGAGGGAAGAAGGGAGTGGAGAGAGGGAATGAGGGAGTGGAGAGAGGGAATGAGGGAGTGGAGAGAGGGAAGGAGGGAGGGAGTGGAGAGAGGGAATGAGGGAGTGGAGAGAGAGAATGAGGGAGTGGAGAGAGGGAATGAGGGAGTGGAGAGAGGGAAGGAGGGAGGAGTGGGAGAGGGAAGGAGGGAGGGAGTGGAGAGAGGGAAGGAGGGAGTGGAGAGAGGGAAGGAGGGAGTGGAGAGAGGGAAGGAGGGAGTGGAGAGAGGGAAGGAGGGAGTGGAGAGAGGGAATGAGGGAGTGGAGAGAGGGAAGTAGGGAGTGGAGAGAGGGAAGGAGGGAGTGGAAAGAGGGAAGGAGGGAGTGGAGAGAGGGAATGAGGGAGTGGAGAGAGGGAATGAGGGAGTGGAGAGAGGGAAGGAGGGAGGGAGTGGAGAGAGGGAATGAGGGAGTGGAGAGAGAGAATGAGGGAGTGGAGAGAGGGAATGAGGGAGTGGAGAGAGGGAAGGAGGGAGGGAGTGGAGAGAGGGAAGGAGGGAGTGGAGAGAGGGAAGTAGGGAGTGGAGAGAGGGAAGTAGGGAGTGGAGAGAGGGAAGGAGGGAGTGGAGAGAGGGAAGGAGGGAGTGGAGAGAGGGAATGAGGGAGTGGAGAGAGGGAAGGAGGGAGGGAGTGGAGAGAGGGAAGGAGGGAGTGGAGAGAGGGAAGTAGAGAGTGGAGAGAGGGAATGAGGGAGTGGAGAGAGGGAAGTAGGGAGTGGAGAGAGAGAATGAGGGAGTGGAGAGAGGGAATGAGGGAGTGGAGAGAGGGAATGAGGGAGTGGAGAGAGGGAAGGAGGGAGGGAGTGGAGAGAGGGAAGGAGGGAGTGGAGAGAGGGAAGGAGGGAGTGGAGAGAGGGAAGGAGGGAGTGGAGAGAGGGAAGGAGGGAGTGGAGAGAGGGAATGAGGGAGTGGAGAGAGGGAAGTAGGGAGTGGAGAGAGGGAAGGAGGGAGTGGAAAGAGGGAAGGAGGGAGTGGAGAGAGGGAATGAGGGAGTGGAGAGAGGGAATGAGGGAGTGGAGAGAGGGAAGGAGGGAGGGAGTGGAGAGAGGGAATGAGGGAGTGGAGAGAGAGAATGAGGGAGTGGAGAGAGGGAATGGGGGAGTGGAGAGAGGGAAGGAGGGAGGGAGTGGAGAGAGGGAAGGAGGGAGTGGAGAGAGGGAAGTAGGGAGTGGAGAGAGGGAAGTAGGGAGTGGAGAGAGGGAAGGAGGGAGTGGAGAGAGGGAAGGAGGGAGTGGAGAGAGGGAATGAGGGAGGGAGTGGAGAGAGGGAATGAGGGAGTGGAGAGAGAGAATGAGGGAGTGGAGAGAGGGAATGAGGGAGTGGAGAGAGGGAAGGAGGGAGGGAGTGGAGAGAGGGAAGGAGGGAGTGGAGAGAGGGAAGTAGGGAGTGGAGAGAGGGAAGTAGGGAGTGGAGAGAGGGAAGGAGGGAGTGGAGAGAGGGAAGGAGGGAGTGGAGAGAGGGAATGAGGGAGTGGAGAGAGGGAATGAGGGAGTGGAGAGAGGGAAGGAGGGAGGGAGTGGAGAGAGGGAATGAGGGAGTGGAGAGAGAGAATGAGGGAGTGGAGAGAGGGAATGAGGGAGTGGAGAGAGGGAAGGAGGGAGGGAGTGGAGAGAGGGAAGGAGGGAGTGGAGAGAGGGAATGAGGGAGTGGAGAGAGGGAAGGAGAGAGTGGAGATAGGGAAGGAGGGAGTGGAGAGAGGGAAGGAGGAGTGGAGAGAGGGAAGGAGGAGTGGAGAGAGGGAATGAGGGAGGGAGTGGAGAGAGGGAATGAGGGAGTGGAGAGAGGGAATGAGGGAGTGGAGAGAGGGAAGGAGAGAGTGGAGAGAGGGAAGGAGGGAGTGGAGAGAGGGAAGTAGAGAGTGGAGAGAGGGAAGGAAGGAGTGGAGAGAGGGAAGGAGGGAGTGGAGAGAGGGAAGGAGGGAGTGGAGAGAGGGAATGAGGGAGTGGAGAGAGGGAAGGAGGGAGGGAGTGGAGGGAGGGTGGAGAGAATGAATGAGGGAGTGGAGAGAGGGAGAGAGGGAAGGAGGGAGTGGAAAGAGGGAAGGAGGGAGTGGAGAGAGGGAATGAGGGAGTGGAGAGAGGGAAGGAGGGAGGGAGTGGAGAGAGGGAATGAGGGAGTGGAGAGAGGGAAGGAGGGAGTAGAGAGGGAAGGAGGGAGTGGAGTGGAGAGAGGGAAGGAGGAAGGGAGTGGAGAGAGGGAAGGAGGGAGGGAGTGGAGAGAGGGAAGGAGGGAGTGGAGAGAGGGAAGGAGGGAGTGGAGAGAGGGAAGGAGGGAGGGAGGGTGGAGAGAGGGAATGAGGGAGTGGAGCGAGGTAAGGAGGGAGTGGAGAGAGGTAAGGAGGGAGTGGAGAGAGGGAAGGAGGGAGGGAGTGGAGGGAGGGTGGAGAGAGGGAAGGAGAGAGTGGAGCGAGGGAAGAAGGGAGTGGAGAGAGGGTAGGAGGGAGTGGAGAGAGGGTAGGAGGGAGTGGAGAGAGGGAAGGGGGAGTGGAGAGAGGGAAGGGGGGAGTGGAGAGAGGGAAGGAGAGAGTGGAGAGAGGGAAGGAGAGAGTGGAGAGAGGGAAGGAGAGAGTGGAGAGAGGGAAGGAGAGAGTGGAGAGGGAGGGAGTGGAGAGAGGGAAGAAGGGAGGGAGTGGAGAGAGGGAAGAAGAGAGTGGAGAGAGGGAAGGAGGGAGGGAGTGGAGAGAGGGAATGAGGGAGGGAGTGGAGAGAGGGAAGAAGGGAGGGAGTGGAGAGAGGGAAGGAGGAAGGGAGTGGAGAGAGGGAAGGAGGGAGGGAGTGGAGAGAGGGAAGGAGAGAGTGGAGAGGGAAGGAGGGAGGGAGTGGAGAGAGGGAAGAAGGGAGGGAGTGGAGAGAGGGAAGGAGGGAGGGAGTGGAGAGAGGGAAGGAGGGAGGGAGTGGAGAGAGGGAAGGAGAGAGTGGAGAGGGAAGGAGGGAGGGAGTGGAGAGAGGGAATGAGGGAGTGGAGAGAGGGAAGGAGGGAGTGGAGAGGGAAGGAGAGAGTGGAGAGAGGGAAGGAAGGAGGGGAGAGGAGGGAGGGAACGGAACACTAAGCCTGTGTCGCAGGGGCCCTAGCTCATTTGGTTGCTAATGGCTTATTGATCGGAAACACCTTTCTCAAAAGCATTGCCATGACGATGGGTTTAAGATCGTCGCTAACATAAGCCAGCTTCAGACGATGCAGTTAGTTGTTCCTTCCACTTAATTCTGCTGGACAGACGGCTTAACGGGAGATCAATATGGTTCCTTAACCGTCCTTAAGCACCATCCTGTGTCTCACTCTCCTCTCTCAGTTTACTCTGCACCCCCCTCACTCTCTCACCTCAGAGGCCCTAGGCTCAGAACGACACAGTCTGTGAGACCCACTGACTGGCTGCACATCCTCAGTCTGTGAAGATGGGTGTCATGATGAGGTGACATCCTGAGAGAATCTAAAGATAGGAGATGTAGACAGAACCTTTACTATTAACCTCAAACCAACACACCGCTACTTTCTCCACTGCTTCCAGCTCCTAACATATAAATCAAAGACTGCATATACAACTACCAGCTTAGCAGGGCCTTGGGGAGTCATTATCAATAAACCTCAGCTTCAGTGACCGTAACTTCAGCTTTAGTGACCACCAAGAGGCCAGTGCCGTTTGTGAGGCTTTACGACGCCTGAAAGCTGGATCCAGCAGTCCACAAGGCAGGATTTACCTCCAGTGTCACCTACTCTCAGGAAAGGTGATAACACTTGAACTACGTCACCGTGAACGGGACAAAGTCATATGGCCGAGGCCGCTACGCGGGTACAATGCCGCCATCATTAACCGGCATATAATCGGCCATTACATCATCAGAATAGCCACAGACCATGGCTCTGTGATTTACCTTAGTCACATGATACAGGATGTTTAATGTGGCTCTGTGATTTACCTTAGTCACATGATACAGGATGTTTAATGTGGCTCTGTGATTTACCTTAGTCACATGATACAGGATGTTTAATGTGGCTCTGTGATTTACCTTAGTCACATGATACAGGATGTTTAATGTGGCTCTGTGATTTACCTTAGTCACATGATACAGGACGTTTAATGTGGCTCTGTGATTTACCTTAGTCACATGATACAGGATGTTTAATGTGGCTCTGTGATTTACCTTAGTCACATGATACAGGATGTTTAATGTGGCTCTGTGATTTACCTTAGTCACATGATACAGGACGTTTAATGTGGCTCTGTGATTTACCTTAGTCACATGATACAGGATGTTTAATGTGGCTCTGTGATTTACCTTAGTCACATGATACAGGATGTTTAATGTGGCTCTGTGATTTACCTTAGTCACATGATACAGGATGTTTAATGTGGCTCTGTGATTTACCTTAGTCACATGATACAGGACGTTTAATGTGGCTCTGTGATTTACCTTAGTCACATGATACAGGATGTTTAATGTGGCTCTGTGATTTACCTTAGTCACATGATACAGGATGTTTAATGTGGCTCTGTGATTTACCTTAGTCACATGATACAGGATGTTTAATGTGGCTCTGTGATTTACCTTAGTCACATGATACAGGATGTTTAATGTGGCTCTGTGATTTACCTTAGTCACATGATACAGGATGTTTAATGTGGCTCTGTGATTTACCTTAGTCACATGATACAGGATGTTTAATGTGGCTCTGTGATTTACCTTAGTCACATGATACAGGACGTTTAATGTGGCTCTGTGATTTACCTTAGTCACATGATACAGGATGTTTAATGTGGCTCTGTGATTTACCTTAGTCACATGATACAGGATGTTTAATGTGGCTCTGTGATTTACCTTAGTCACATGATACAGGATGTTTAATGTGGCTCTGTGATTTACCTTAGTCACATGATACAGGACGTTTAATTGCCTCATATCCCATTATATACAACCACCTCAGGTCCTTACAGTCCTAGGACACAAAGGTAGACCACCATTTGGTTTATACGCCCAAGGTTAGGTTTGTGTGAGCTCACCGACCACTGAGGTTTTTACAGTCTTCTCTCTATATACAACTACCTCAGGTCTTTACAGTCTTCTATCTATATACAACCACCTCAGGTCTTTACAGAGTCTTCTCTCTAAATACAACCACCTCAGGTCTTTACAGTCTTCTCTCTATATAAAACCACCTCGGGTCTTTACAGTCTTCTCTCTATATACAACCACCTCAGGTCTTTACAGTCCTCTCGCTATATACAACCACCTCAGGTCTTTACAGAGTCTTCTCTCTATATACAACCCCCTCAGGTCTTTACAGTCTTCTCTCTATATACAACCACCTCAGGTCTTTACAGAGTCTTCTCTCTATATACAACCACCTCAGGTCTTCACAGAGTCTTCTCTCTAAATACAACCACCTCAGGTCTTTACAGAGTCTTCTCTCTAAATACAACCCCCTCAGGTCTTTACAGTCTTCTCTCTATATACAACCACCTCAGGTCTTTACAGAGTCTTCTCTCTATATACAACCCCCTCAGGTCTTTACAGTCTTCTCTCTAAATACAACCCCCTCAGGTCTTTACAGTCTTCTCTCTATATACAACCACCTCAGGTCTTTACAGAGTCTTCTCTCTATATACAACCACCTCAGGTCTTTACAGAGTCTTCTCTCTAAATACAACCCCCTCAGGTCTTTACAGTCTTCTCTCTATATACAACCACCTCAGGTCTTTACAGAGTCTTCTCTCTATATACAACCCCCTCAGGTCTTTACAGTCTTCTCTCTATATACAACCACCTCAGGTCTTTACAGAGTCTTCTCTCTATATACAACCACCTCAGGTCTTCACAGAGTCTTCTCTCTAAATACAACCACCTCAGGTCTTTACAGAGTCTTCTCTCTATATACAACCACCTCAGGTCTTTACAGAGTCTTCTCTCTAAATACAACCACCTCAGGTCTTCACAGAGTCTTCTCTCTATATACAATCACCTCAGGTCCTTACAGTCCTAGGACACAAAGGTAGACCATAAAAATGGTGTTTCATCGATTTGATATAAATCTATGGGTTGGAACCTATAGGACAGCTCATTATGTGGGATTTGTGTGTAAATCACAATAGAGCTGAATCGCCAATCTTTATCTGAATCTCTAGCTGAATCGTCAGAACGGCATACAGTAATGTTAACAGTAAGAACTCGGAGAAAATCACAACTCCAGACTATATCTAGTCAGTACTATATGTATGGGCATATACAGCATACAGTATGCTGCACTATACAGTATTCTGAGGATATTGATGTGTATATTGATGTGTGTATTGATGTGTGTATTGATGTGTATATTGACGTGTATTTTGATGTGCATAATGATATGTATAATGTTTATTGATGTGTGTGTTGATGTGAATATTGATGTTTATATGAATGTGTATAGTGATGTGTATAGTGGATATTCATGTGTATTGATGTGTAAACAGGGCTCATCTGTAAAAAAGAACCTGGTCTCAGCATGATTCCCAATCAAAATAAAGGTTAGATACTGCCTCCCGGGTGCTAGAGGCGTCACTACAGACCCGGGTTTGATCCCGGGATGTATCACAACCGGCCGTGATCGGGAGTCCCATAGGGCGGCGCACAATTGGCCCACTGTCGTCCGGATTAGGGGAGGGTTTGGCTGGGAGGGCTTTACTTGGCTCATCACGCTCTAGCGACTCCTTGTGGTAGACTAGGTGCCAGCATGCTGACCGCGGTTCTCAGGTGAATGGTGTTTCCTCTGACACATTGGTGCAGCTGGCTTGTGTGTTAAGGAGCATAGTTTAGCGGGTTATGTTTCGGGGGACACATGACTCAACCTGGGGAGCCCACTGGGGAGTTGCAGCGATAAGATGAGATGTGTATATATATATATATTTACAGTACCAGTCAAAAGTTTGGACACCTACTCATTCAAGGGTTTTTCTTTATTTGTACTATTTTCTACATTGTAGAATAATAGTGAAGACATCAAAACTATGAAATAACATATGGAATATAAATGCTTCAAAGTAGCCACCTTTCACCTTGATGACAGCTTTGCACACTCTTGGAATCATCCCTCCACTTCCTCTTTCTCTCGCCCACCAACACCATATATTCAGTATTGCAATGCTTACTACAGGCTGCAATTTGCACTGTGATTAGGGCCAAAGAGGGAGACCAATCTGTGTGTGAGCAGAGTTGGAGGGGAGGGGTTATTGAGGGGTATGGTGGGCATTAGGAGCTGGGGTGGTGGGAGAGGGCTGATAGGGGTGACAACGTCTGTTGCTACCAGTGCCAGGCGGCTGATGGAATGGAGCCCAGGCAGCAGTCCCCCCTCTTCTCTCCCATCTCCTTCCCATTCCGCTGCTCCCCGTCTCCCAGCACCGTAGCAGCCTCCCCTCTCCTCTCCATTCCGCTGCTCCCCGTCTCCCAGCACGGTAGCAGCCTCCCCTCTCCTCTCCATTCCGCTGCTCCCCGTCTCCCAGCACGGTAGCAGCCTCCCCTCTCCTCCCCATTCCGCTGCTCCCCGTCTCCCAGCACCGTAGCAGCCTCCCCTCTCCTCTCCATTCCGCTGCTCCCCGTCTCCCAGCACCGTAGCAGCCTCCCCTCTCCTCCCCATTCCGCTGCTCCCCGTCTCCCAGCACCGTAGCAGCCTCCCCTCTCCTCTCTATTCCGCTGCTCCCCGTCTCCCAGCACCGTAGCAGCCTCCCATCTCCTCCCCATTCCGCTGCTCCCCGTCTCCCAGCACCGTAGCAGCCTCCCCTCTCCTCCCCATTCCGCTGCTCCCCGTCTCCCAGCACCGTAGCAGCCTCCCATCTCCTTCCCATTCAGCTGCTCCCCGTCTCCCAGCACCGTAGCAGCCTCCCCTCTCCTCCCCATTCCGCTGCTCCCCGTCTCCCAGCACCGTAGCAGCCTCCCCTCTCCTCCCCATTCCGCTGCTCCCCGTCTCCCAGCACCGTAGCAGCCTCCCATCTCCTTCCCATTCAGCTGCTCCCCGTCTCCCAGCACCGTAGCAGCCTCCCCTCTCCTCCCCATTCCGCTGCTCCCCGTCTCCCAGCACCGTAGCAGCCTCCCATCACCGTAGCAGCCTCCCATCTCCTCCCCATTCCTCTGCTCCCCGTCTCCCAGCACCGTAGCAGCCTCCCCTCTCCTCCCCATTCCGCTGCTCCCCGTCTCCCAGCACCGTAGCAGCCTCCCCTCTCCTCCCCATTCCGCTGCTCCCCGTCTCCCAGCACCGTAGCAGCCTCCCCTCTCCTCCCCATTCCGCTGCTCCCCGTCTCCCAGCACCGTAGCAGCCTCCCCTCTCCTCCCCATTCCGCTGCTCCCCGTCTCCCAGCACCGTAGCAGCCTCCCATCACCGTAGCAGCCTCCCATCTCCTCCCCATTCCGCTGCTCCCCGTCTCCCAGCACCGTAGCAGCCTCTCCTCTCCTCCCCATTCCGCTGCTCCCCGTCTCCCAGCACCGTAGCAGCCTCCCCTCTCCTCTCCATTCCGCTGCTCCCCGTCTCCCAGCACCGTAGCAGCCTCCCCTCTCCATTCCGCTGCTCCCCGTCTCCCAGCACCGTAGCAGCCTCCCCTCTCCTCTCCATTCCGCTGCTCCCCGTCTCCCAGCACCGTAGCAGCCTCCCCTCTCCTCTCCATTCCGCTGCTCCCCGTCTCCCAGCACCGTAGCAGCCTCCCCTCTCCTCTCCATTCCGCTGCTCCCCGTCTCCCAGCACCGTAGCAGCCTCCCATCTCCTCCCCATTCCTCTGCTCCCCGTCTCCCAGCACCGTAGCAGCCTCCCCTCTCCTCCCCATTCCGCTGCTCCCCGTCTCCCAGCACCGTAGCAGCCTCCCCTCTCCTCCCCATTCCGCTGCTCCCCGTCTCCCAGCACCGTAGCAGCCTCCCCTCTCCTCCCCATTCCGCTGCTCCCCGTCTCCCAGCACCGTAGCAGCCTCCCATCACCGTAGCAGCCTCCCATCTCCTCCCCATTCCGCTGCTCCCCGTCTCCCAGCACCGTAGCAGCCTCCCCTCTCCTCCCCATTCCGCTGCTCCCCGTCTCCCAGCACCGTAGCAGCCTCCCCTCTCCTCTCCATTCCGCTGCTCCCCGTCTCCCAGCACCGTAGCAGCCTCCCCTCTCCATTCCGCTGCTCCCCGTCTCCCAGCACCGTAGCAGCCTCCCTCTCCATTCCGCTCTCCCTCCATTCCGCTGCTCCCCGTCTCCCAGCACCGTAGCAGCCTCCCCTCTCCTCTCCATTCCGCTGCTCCCCGTCTCCCAGCACCGTAGCAGCCTCCCCTCTCCTCTCCATTCCGCTGCTCCCCGTCTCCCAGCACCGTAGCAGCCTCCCCTCTCCTCTCCATTCCGCTGCTCCCCGTCTCCCAGCACCGTAGCAGCCTCCCCTCTCCTCTCCATTCCGCTGCTCCCCGTCTCCCAGCACCGTAGCAGCCTCCCATCTCCTCCCCATTCCGCTGCTCCCCGTCTCCCAGCACCGTAGCAGCCTCCCCTCTCCTCCCCATTCCGCTGCTCCCCGTCTCCCAGCACCGTAGCAGCCTCCCATCTCCTCCCCATTCCGCTGCTCCCCGTCTCCCAGCACCGTAGCAGCCTCCCTCTCCTCTCCATTCCGCTGCTCCCCGTCTCCCAGCACCGTAGCAGCCTCCCCTCTCCTCTCCATTCCGCTGCTCCCTGTCTCCCAGCACCGTAGCAGCCTCCATTCCCTGCTCCCTGTCTCCTCCATTCCTCTCCATTCCACTGCTCCCCGTCTCCCAGCACCGTAGCAGCCTCCCCTCTCCTCTCTATTCCGCTGCTCCCCGTCTCCCAGCACCGTAGCAGCCTCCCCTCTCCATTCCGCTGCTCCCCGTCTCCCAGCACCGTAGCAGCCTCCCCTCTCCTCTCGATTCCGCTGCTCCCCGTCTCCCAGCACCGTAGCAGCCTCCCCTCTCCTCCCCATTCCGCTGCTCCCCGTCTCCCAGCACCGTAGCAGCCTCCCCTCTCCTCTCCATTCCGCTGCTCCCCGTCTCCCAGCACCGTAGCAGCCTCCCCTCTCCTCCCCATTCCGCTGCTCCCCGTCTCCCAGCACCGTAGCAGCCTCCCCTCTCCTCCCCATTCCGCTGCTCCCCGTCTCCCAGCACCGTAGCAGCCTCCCCTCTCCTCTCCATTCCGCTGCTCCCCGTCTCCCAGCACCGTAGCAGCCTCCCCTCTCCATTCCGCTGCTCCCCGTCTCCCAGCACCGTAGCAGCCTCCCCTCTCCATTCCGCTGCTCCCCGTCTCCCAGCACCGTAGCAGCCTCCCCTCTCCTCCCCATTCCGCTGCTCCCCGTCTCCCAGCACCGTAGCAGCCTCCCCTCTCCTCCCCATTCCGCTGCTCCCCGTCTCCCAGCACCGTAGCAGCCTCCCCTCTCTTGCCGCTTTCTCCAGTCTATCTCCACCTCACCCAGCAATATGACGCAACAACTATGAGGAGATCAACTATGTACTCAGTTGGTCAATACAACTCAACAAACAGTGACCTGTATGCCACGCGGTGTCAGAGGAAGGCCCAAAAAAATGTCGAGACTCCAAAGTCACCTAAGTCATAGACTGTTCTCTCTGCTACCGCACGGCAACCGGTACCCGAGCACCAAGTCTAGGACCAAAAGGCTCCTTAACAGCTTCTTCTATCAAGCCATAAGACTGCTGAATAATTCATCAAATGGCAACCTGGACTATTTACATTGATCTCCCCTTTGTTTTTACACCACTGCCACTCGCTGTTTATTATCTATGCATAGTCACTATACAAATGACCTTTGACTAACCTGTACCCCAGCACATTGACTCGGTACCGGTACCCCCTGTATATAGACTTGTTATTGTTATGTCATTTTCTCGCGTTACTTTTTTATTTGATTTCATTTTTTTGCTTTAGTTTATTCAGTAAATATTTTCTTAACTCTATTTCTTGAACTGCATTGTTGGTTAAGTTCTTGTACGTAAGCATTTCACAGTAATGTCTACTACACCTGTTGTATTCGGCGCATGTGACAAATACTATTTTATTTTATTTTCAGACAGATGCATTCATTTCTGGACTCTGAACTGCTGGCAGATCAATGATATAATTCAGCCAATCTCTCCTGAAGATTCCAGACAACAATATCATAACTGTCTTCATGCCTAATCTCCCTCACATAAACCCTTATTGGCAGGTTCCCAATTTCTCCTAAACCCCTCCAATTCCCGCAAAGCAAAGGACCATAATCCCCACATCTCTGATTGGATAATATGGAGGTAATCTGGAGGTGGTATGACAATTATTCCATGGAGAGGAGATTACAAATGTAATCATAAGCCTCTTTCCTTTGTCAGGGCACGGTGACCTCTCGCTCTCACTGGATAGGTCAGTCTCTTGACCCCTAGGTCACATGGTAACAGGTGGAATGAGGTTGGGTCTGGAACTGAAAGGGTGGATTGTGTTTAAAGCTGCAATATGTCACTTTTTGGGCGACCCAACCAAATTCACATAGAAATGTAGATATGGTATCGGGGATCCTTCTGAGGAGCCGGAGGCGAGCGAGTAAACTCCCAACGACTTCCATTCTCCTTGCTAGCGTGGAATCATTAGAAAATAAAATGGATGACCTATTATTAAGAGTGTCCTACCAACCGGACATTAAAAACGGTAACATCTTATGTTTCACCGAGACGTGGCTGAACAAAGAAACTGACAATATAGAGCTGGTGGGATTTTCCATGCAACAGCAGAACGGAGACGCTACCTCTGGTAAAACGACGGGTGGGGGTGTGTGTCTTTTTGTCAATAACAGCTGGTGCGCGATGTCTAATATTAAAGAAGTCTTGAGGTATTGCTCGCCTGAGGTAGAGTACTTTATGATAAGCTGTCGACCACACTATCTACCAAGAGAGTTCTCATCTGTATTATAGGTAGCCGTCTATTTACCACCAAAAAGCAAAGATGGCACTAAGACCGCTCTTAACCAACTCTATAAGGCCATAAGCAAAGAACAACATGCTCACCCAGAAGTGGCGCTCCTAGTGGCTGGGGACTTTAATGCAGGAAAACTTAAATCTGTTTTACCAAATTTTTACCAACATGTCAAGTGTGCAACCAGGGGGAAAAAATCCTAGACCACCTTTACTCCACAAACAGAGATGCATACAAAGCTCTACCCCACCCTCCACTTGGCAAACCTGACCACAATTCTGTCCTCCTGATTCCTGCTTGCAAGCAAAAACTAAAGCAGGAAGTACCAGTGACTCACTCAATATGGAAGTGGTCAGATGATGCAGATTACAGAGATCATACGTTTCCTGTAGTTCTTAACCAGGTTTGCACACACTGCAGCAGGGACTTTGGCCCACTCCTCCATGCAGACCTTCTCCAGATCCTTCAGGTTTCGGGGCTGTCGCTGGGCAATACGGACTTTCAGCTCCCTTTCTATTGGGTTCAGGTCTGGAGACTGGCTAGGCCACTCCAGGACCTTGAGAGGCTTCTTACGGAGCCACTCCTTAGTTGCCCTGGCTGTGTGTTTCAGGTCGTTGTCATGCTGGAAGACCCAGCCACGACCCATCTTCAATGCTCTTACTGAGGGAAGGAGGTTGTTGGCCAAGATCTCGCAATACATGGCCCCATCCATCCTCCCCTCAATATGATGCAGTCATCCTGTCCCCTTTGCAGAAAAGCATCCCCAAAGAATGATGTTTCCACCTCCATGCTTCACGGTTGGAATGGTGTTCTTGGGGTGTACTCATCCTTCTTCTTCCTCCAAACACGGCGAGTGGAGTTTAGACCAAAAAGCTCTATTTTTGTCTCATCAGACCACATGACTTTCTCCCATTCCTCCTTTGGATCATCCAGATGGTCATTGGCAAACTTCAGACGGGTCTGGACATGCGCTGGCTTGAGCAGGGGGACCTTGCGTGCGCTGCAGGATTTTAATCCATGACGGTGTAGTGTGTTACTGATGGCTTTCTTTGAGACTGTGGTCCCAGCTCCCTTCAGGTCATTGACCAGGTCCTGCCGTGTAGTTCTGGGCTGATCCCTCACATTCCTCATGATCATTGATGCCCCACGATGTGAGATCTTGCATGGAGCCCCAGACCGAGGGTGATTGACCGTCATCTTGAACTTCTTCCATTTTCTAATAATTGCGCCGACAGTTGTTGGCTTCTCACCAAGCTGCTTGCCTATTGTCCTGTAGCCCATCCCAGCCTTGTGCAGGTCTACAATTTTATCCCTGATGTTCTTACACAGCTCTCTGGTCTTGGCCATTGTGGAGAGGTTGGAGTCTATTTGATTGAGTGTGTGGACAGGTGTCTTTTTTTCAGGTAACGAGTTCAAACAGGTGCAGGTAATACAGGTAATGAGTGGAGAACAGGAGGGCTTCTTAAAGAAAAACTAACAGGTCTGTGAGAGCAGGAATTCTTACTGGTTGGTAGGTGATCGAATACTTATGTCATGCAATAATAGGCTAATGATTTACAATGAATCATACAATGTGATTTTCTGGATTTTTGTTTTAGATTCCGTCTCTCACAGTTAAAGTGTACCTATGATCAAAATTACAGACCTCTACATGCTTTGTAAGTAGGAAAACCTGCAAAATCGGCAGTGTATCAAATACTTGTTCTCCCCAATGTATATAATAGGCGGGGTGTCAGAGGAAAGCCCATAAAATTGTCAGAGACTCCAGTCAGCCAAATTATAGACTGTTTTCTCTGCGACCGCACGGCAAGCGGTACCGGAGTGCCAAGTCTAGGACCAAAAGGCTCCTCAACAGCTTCTACCCCAAGCCATTAGACTGCTGAACAATTCATAGAAATCGCCACCGGAAAATTTACATTTACCAGCATCTGGTACCAAACAGAGCATCTGGTACCTAACAGAACAGCTGGTACCAAACAGAGCAGCTGGTACCAAACAGAGCATCTGCTACCAAACAGAGCAGCTGGTACCAAACAGAGCATCTGGTACCTAACAGAGCAGCTGGTACCAAACAGAGCAGCTGGTACCAAACAGAGCAGCTGGTACCTAACAGAACAGCTGGTACCTAACAAAGCATCTGGTACCAAACAGAGCATCTGGTACCAAACAGAGCAGCTGGTACCTAACAGAGCATCTGGTACCTAACAGAGCATCTGGTACCTAACAGAGCAGCTGGTACCAAACAGAGCAGCTGGTACCAAACAGAGCAGCTGGTACCAAACAGAGCAGCTGGTACCAAACAGAGCATCTGGTACCTAACAGAGCAGCTGGTACCTAACAGAGCAGCTGGTACCAAACAGAGCAGCTGGTACCTAACAGAGCAGCCGGTACCAAACAGAGCAGCCGGTACCAAACAGAGCATCTGGTACCTAACAGAGCAGCTGGTACCTAACAGAGCAGCTGGTACCAAACAGAGCAGCTGGTACCAAACAGAGCAGCTGGTACCTAACAGAGCAGCCGGTACCAAACAGAGCAGCCGGTACCAAACAGAGCATCTGGTACCAAACAGAACAGCTGGTACCAAACAGAGCAGCTGGTACCTAACAAAGCATCTGGTATCTAACAGAGCAGCTGGTACCAAACAGAGCATCTGGTACCAAACAGAACAGCTGGTACCAAACACAGCAGCTGGTACCAAACAGAACAGCTGGTACCTAACAGAGCAGCTGGTACCTAACAAAGCATATGTTGGAGAGCTAAGGGTGAAGGGTTATCAGGGTGAAGAACAGAAACACAGCAGTGTGACTAGAGGAGTCTTTAAACCGCCATTCCTCCAGCCAAATTACAGACAACAATCTGACATTTCTGGGTGCTGCTTTGGTTAGTGTTTCTACAATGTGTTCTGTAACACGAACCACCCACCATCTCCCCAAAACAACGGACCACTGTGTAGAGCTAACACACAGAAATAAACATGCATGCACATGCACACACACACACTCACGCAAACGTGACAATGTGCGCCAACGCCCCCGCACACACATACACACACATACACAGACACACACACGACCAGTACATAACGCCGCCTGGAGACACCTAGTCCTCCTGGAGGTGTAGTAGAGTTGCTACGGCAGCACCAACAGCCCTGATTAAAGCCTCTGAGACAACTCAGCTAGCTAAAATATTCACAAGTTATGCAGTGTTAAGTGCTGGAGGCAGGCATAACCAACCATTTCCCTGTTTTAATTCATTATCATTGCACATCATTAATTATGGATTCACTTGATTTAGAATTGTAATGAATGTATAATTACTACTGTATACAGTAAATGAATTATACATATTTACAGTACAGTAGTTTTAAAAGTGGGTTTGCAATGGTGGGATTGAGGGAGAAGGGGAGTAACGAAATAAGAACAGCATCAGGAAATGGGAAGTGAACATCCAACATGGTCCTTCGGAGACCAAGGGAGAGCGTGAACAGAGAGATGGAAGAGACAAAGATTGTTTGTAAAATATTTTGTCTGTTTACAGAAGATAACGTTTACAGTAGATTACATAACACACATCTGATGATGACACATCTTTTCTCACAGGAAACAGACTTTAATCTTTTCCATGGTGATTTAAGAAAGAGAAAATGCACAAATGTTAGAGCCTACGGAGACATTTTTCTCTAAGCCGACAATAGGATTTTTTTTAAACTTCCTGCTATTCCAATTTCCTTTTTACGTGAAAAAGAGCCTTAAGGGGCATTTTACAGTTGAAACAATAACAAAGCTGCTCCCTGCCCCTGTTTCAGTAAAAAGCTGAAGGATAGGGCTGAAAAAAATGAACCACTCTCAAATTCATAGACAGAGCTATGGATGTAAGGACTGGCCATCCATGATATCAACATTATAGTTTAGACCATGTTTTGAGGCTAAATAATGTTCGTTTACAATTACTTTGTTTACAATTACTTTGAGTAATAAATAAATAATAATAAAAATAATATGCCATTTAGCAGACGCTTTTATCCAAAGCGACTTACAGTCATGTGTGCATACATTCTACGTATGGGTGGTCCCGGGAATCGAACCCACTACCCTGGCGTTACAAGCGCCATGCTCTACCAACTGAGCTACAGAAGGACCAAAATTAAAACAAGCTTATATTTTGGTTTCTGAAGGGGTACGACAGTTCAACTTTTACAACAGTGTTCTAAAGCAGGGTCAGTGTCGTCTTAAAAAATATATACTTTGAAACAAAAGTATACACCTCACAGACATGGATATGCAAAAACAAAAATCTGTACCGTGTCAGATAAAGAGTTGACATTTATATACACATCACAGAAGACTGAAATATAACAAAACCGTTTGACATAGAAACACTGGATTTTCAGCATTAAACAATATATCTTTATGAATAATGAAATGATGCTAAATATGAATAATATTCCACCCATGAGGCCACTAGAGGGCGCTTTGATCATTGACTGCAGGAAAGGGTTTTAACTGATCATGAGGCATTTATAAATTATATTCTTCACGAATCGGTGGGTACATATCATACATTTATAAGTAACAAATGGATGTAGCAACTGCAGACTGCCCCTTTAAGGGTCTAAATAATCTGATTAGTACTTTCATACTGCAGACTGCCCCTTTAAGGGTCTAAATAATCTGATTAGTACTTTCATACTGCAGACTGCCCCTTTAAGGGTCTAAATAATCTGATTAGTACTTTCATACTGCAGACTGCCCCTTTAAGGGTCTAAATAATCTGATTAGTACTTTCATACTGCAGACTGCCCCTTTAAGGGTCTAAATAATCTGATTAGTACTTTCATACTGCAGAATGCCCCTTTAAGGGTCTAAATAATCTGATTAGTACGTTCATACTGCAGACTGCCCCTTTAAGGGTCTAAACAATCTGATTAGTACTTTCATACTTTCATTACATTTTACATTTAAGTCATTTAGCAGACGCTCTTATCCAGAGCGACTTACAAATTGGTGCAATCACCTTATGACATCTAGTGGGACAGTCACTTACAATAGTGCATCTAAAACTTAGGGGGGGTGGGGTGAGAGGGATTACTTAACCTATCCTACCATGTTGCAACTTGCCACTGAGCACCGGTGGTGTGCATTTGGGACCAGCATCATTTACATTACATTACATTTAAGTCATTTAGCAGACGCCATTTCCCCATTATGGTGAATTGTTCTGTAGAGTCTGAGGGTGTAGAGTCTGAGGGTGTAGAGTCTGAGGGTGTAGAGTCTGAGGGTGTAGAGTCTGAGGGTGTAGAGTCTGAGCGTGTAGAGTCTGAGCGTGTAGAGTCTGAGGGTGTAGAGTCTGAGGGTGTAGAGTCTGAGCGTGTAGAGTCTGAGGGTGTAGAGTCTGAGCGTGTAGAGTCTGAGGGTGTAGAGTCTGAGGGTGTAGAGTCTGAAGGTGTAGAGTCTGAGCGTGTCGAGGCTGGAATGTTCTAGGAATCTAGTGTTCCAGCGATCTGTCCCTATGAATCACTGTCTGTCTTTCTGCCAGTCTGTCTGCATGTTTGTCAGTGGTAATATTCTCAGTATTATAGCCCTGTATTAGCGTCCGCCCCCTAATCCTGCTTTTATTAAAGGGAAATATGAGAGGAAACCATTTGTCTAAGCCCATTGACAGGAGAGGATTTCATTACTGTGTGTGTGTGTGTGTGTGTGTGTGTGTGTGTGTGTGTGTGTGTGTGTGTGTGTGTGTGTGTGTGTGTGTGTGTGTGTGTGTGTGTGTGTGTGTGTGTGTGTGTGTGTGTGTGTGTGTGTGTGTGTGTGTGTGTGTGTGTGTGTGCGCCAAATCAAATGTTATTTGTCACATGCTTGGTAAACAACAGGTGAAATGCCTACTTACAGGTCCTTTTCCAACAAAGCATAAAAATATAAACAGTGACAGGGAATAAATACATAGTGAATAATGTTAACAATAACACCGACACCATTACCATTTCAAAACGGCGAAATATTGAAGACGGAGCATAGAAACCTGCGGCAGCAGTTCCTAGCCAGACAGCTGATATTTCAGACTCATCATGCTGTGTGGGAAGGCTCAGGAGAGATAGTTCAGGCTCATCATGCTGTGTGGGAAGGCTCAGGACAGATAGTTCAGGCTCATCATGCTGTGTGGGAAGGCTCAGGACAGTTATTTCAGGCTCATCATGCTGTGTGGGAAGGCTCAGGACAGGACAGAGAGATATTTCAGGCTCATCATGCTGTGTGGGAAGGCTCAGGACAGGACAGAGAGATATTTCAGGCTCATCATGCTGTGTGGGAAGGCTCAGGACAGATAGTTCAGACTCATCATGCTGTGTGGGAAGGCTCAGGACAGGACAGAGAGATATTTCAGGCTCATCATGCTGTGTGGGAAGGCTCAGGACAGATAGTTCAGACTCATCATGCTGTGTGGGAAGGCTCAGGACAGTTATTTCAGACTCATCATGCTGTGTGGGAAGGCTCAGGACAGTTATTTCAGGCTCATCATGCTGTGTGGGAAGGCTCAGGACAGTTATTTCAGACTCATCATGCTGTGTGGGAAGGCTCAGGACAGTTATTTCAGACTCATCATGCTGTGTGGGAAGGCTCAGGACAGTTATTTCAGACTCATCATGCTGTGTGGGAAGGCTCAGGACAGTTATTTCAGACTCATCATGCTGTGTGGGAAGGCTCAGGACAGTTATTTCAGACTCATCATGCTGTGTGGGAAGGCTCAGGACAGTTATTTCAGACTCATCATGCTGTGTGGGAAGGCTCAGGACAGTTATTTCAGACTCATCATGCTGTGTGGGAAGGCTCAGGACAGGACAGAGGAGAGATAAGACAGTCCTCTTGGCCTTCTATAAACTGTCTCTGTGGGAGGTAGTATCACATTGTCACTGTGTTCGCAGATAGGACAGTGGGATATTTCACACACACACAAACACACACACACACACACACACACACACACACACACACACACACACACACACACACACACACACACACACACACACACACACACACACACACACACACACACACACACACACACACACACACACACACACACACACACACACACACACACACACACACACACAAAGAAAGACAGAAAAAGAGGCCTACAAATGTGTGCACACAAACAGTAGCAGGTGCTGAGAGAAAGAGAGAGCAGCAAAGAGAGAGAGACAGAGAGAGAAAGAGTGAGTCACTGTGTGAGTGTCACTGTGCATGGTGTTAGTGGAGGGAGTGTTAGCTGTCCGTATTTTTGTCCCTGTCCTGTTCAGTTAGCATGAAGGACAGTGACAGTCTCCCAAAAACAAGAGAGAGCGAGAGAGTCTCTACGACACTTTGTGCCAGGGTCATTATAACCTACTGTTGACAACCAGGAAGGCCAACACGCTGCCCCTCTCACTGTCTCTAACTCCTTGACATTATAACACCAGACCTGTATCTGTGAATAATGCATTGAGTCCTGGGAGAAGTGAGCATAGGTGGTGGTATTATCCACAGTCATTGTAGCAGACATTAATAGAGGAATAAAGTGTGAAGGACATGTACCAGCTTACTGTCTGTCTACCTGACAGCCTGTCTGCCTTCCTGTCTGCATGTCTGTCTGTCTGACTGCCTGCCTGCCTGACTGCCTGTCTGCCTACCTACATGTCTGCCTGTATGTCTGCCTGTCAGCCTGTCTGTCTGCCTGCCTGTCTACCTGTCTGCCTGCCTACCTGACTGCCTGTCAGCCTGTCTGCCTGCCTGTTTGTCTGCCTGCTTACCTGACTGCCTGTCTGCCTGCGTGTCTGCCTACCTGACTGCCTGTCTGCCTGCCTGTCTGCCTGTCTGACTTCCTGTCTGCCTACCTACATGTCTGCCAACCTACCTGTCTGCCTGCCTACCTGACTGCCTGTCAGCCTGACTGCCTGCCTACCTGACTGCCTGTCTGACTGCCTGTCTGCCTGCCTGTCTGTCTGCCTGCCTGCCTGCCTGTCTACCTGACTGCCTGCCTGTCTGTCTGCTTACCTGACTGCCTGTCTGCCTACCTGACTGCCTGTCTGACTGCCTGTCTGCCTGTCAGCCTGCCTGTCTGCCTACCTGACTGCCTGTCTGCCTACCTGACTGCCTGTCAGAGCAAGAACCAGCAGCTAGTGAGGTGAGAAAGTGAGGAGTCACTGTGTTGTTAAATCAATCAGGGAGAGGATAAAGACAAGAGGTGTAGTAGGAGGTAGATTGCAAACATTCCCCTTCAGGAAGTGCTGAACCCAACAGCAACGACTGGCTCCAGGCCAGATAGCAAAACTCTTAATGCCCGGTTACGGATAAGTTAGCTCTGCTTTGAAAAACTCACACCTAACTCTTCAAACCCAACCTTTCAAACCTTTCAAACCTTTCAAACCCAACCTTTCAAACCTTTCAAACCTTTCAAACCCAACCTTTCAAACCTTTCAAACTCTTCAAACCCAACCTTTCAAACCTTTCAAACCTTTCAAACCCAACCTTTCAAACCTTTCAAACTCTTCAAACCCAACCTTTCAAACCTTTCAAACCCAACCTTTCAAACCTTTCAAACCCAACCTTTCAAACCTTTCAAACCCAACCTTTCAAACCTTTCAAACCCAACCTTTCAAACCTTTCAAACCCAACCTTTCAAACCTTTCAAACCCAACCTTTCAAACCTTTCAAACTCTTCAGGGAGAGCGGCTAGAGCAACACAGTGGCAATTGCACAATATGTGTTTGTTTGTTTTTGTCATCGTAATTATTTGGCCCAGTTTATGGGTAATTACATTATCCTGACACGCTACACCCTGGTCAGTCTGAAGAGAACTGGGTTGCAAGACGCTCTACTTCACCCTCTCTCTGACATGGTACGAGAGAGGATGTTCACAGAAGACACAGCTATGAGTTAACCTAAATACTCTGCCATTAATTCACACTCTGTATAACCAGCAAAACTACTGCAGTTGTAATTGATTCCTTTGAGTATAATTACAGTAGAACAAGTAGAACAGGGGAGACTGGGACCCTGAAAGAGGTGGGGGACATGAGGAAATATTAGTAAATGTATTGTGTGGTTGGAGGCAAGAGTGGAGGAGGAGAGAGGGGTTGGTTTTAAGAGGATTGTAGCAACATTCTCCTATGTTCGTTAGTTACACACTCAGCCCCTGCTCTCCTCCCCAGGCAGCCCCATTGCATTATCTACCCCACCACCTCCTGATCCTGAGCGAGCTCTAAGCCGGACCACAGATCCCTGTTTAGGGGACAAAAGCCAGGCTTCTGGTCGGTTAACACGTGTTCCAGCCCAGATCAGCCCCACAAAATCTTGGAGGATTAAGGATTGGGCCTAGCTAGGGGAAAGCAGCTCAGGAGGTTAACTACATCTCCCAAGATTGGGGGAGGAGAGAGAGACAGTGACAGAGAGAGACAGAGACAGAGAGAGAGACAGAGAGAGAGAGAGAGAGAGAGAGAGAGAGAGAGAGAGAGAGAGAGAGAGAGAGAGAGAGAGAGAGAGAGACAGAGAGACAGAGAGACAGAGAGAGAGAGAGAGAGAGAGAGAGAGAGAGAGACAGAGAGAGAGATATAGTATTGCATGAGAGAGTAGAGAAGGGACAGGCGGTGTACCTTCAGATTGAATCTGTGAAACGATCGTCAGCCGATAATGCTACTTGGAGTCTTGCAGAACATTTGCTGAGCGCGGCTAAGTCTCGTGGGCTGCTTAAGGTGCCTCAGGACTACCTTATTATTTGACCATGCTGGTCATTTATGAACATTTGAACATCTTGGCCATGCTCTGTTATAATCTCCACCCGGCACAGCCAGAAGAGGACTGGCCACCCCACATAGCCTGGTTCCTCTCTAGGTTTCTTCCTAGGTTTTGGCCTTTCTAGGGAGTTTTTCCTAGCCACCGTGCTTCTACACCTGCATTGCTTGCTGTTTGGGGTTTTAGGCTGGGTTTCTGTACAGCACTTTGAGATATCAGCTGATGTACGAATGTTATTTGATTTGCCGTAAAGTAGGATCAACGAGGGGGAAGACAGGGAGGGGGAAGACAGGGAGGGGGAAGACAGGGAGGGGGAAGAGAGGGAGGGGGAAGAGAGGGTGGTGGAAGACAGGGAGGGGGAAGACAGGGAGGGGGAAGACAGGGAGGGGGAAGAGAGGTAGGGGGAAGACAGGGAGGGGGAAGAGAGGGAGGGGTAAGAGAGGGAGGGGGAAGACAGGGAGGGGGAAGAGAGGGAGGGGTAAGACAGGGAGGGGGAAGAGAGGGGGGAGAGGGAGGGGGAAGAGAGGGAGGGGGAAGACAGGGAGGGGGAAGAGAGGGAGGGGGAAGACAGGGAGGGGGAGGACAGGGAGTGGAAAGAGAGGGAGGGGGAAGAGAGGGAGGGGGAAGACAGGGAGGGGGAAGAGAGGGAGGGGTAAGACAGGGAGGGGGAAGAAAGGGAGGGGGAGGACAGGGAGGGGGAAGAGAGGGAGGGGTAAGACAGGGAGGGGGAAGAGAGGGAGGGGGAAGACAGGGAGGGGGAAGAGAGGGGGAGGGGGGGGAAGAGAGGGGGAGGGAGGGGGAAGAGAGGGAGGGGGAAGACAGGGAGGGGGAGGACAGGGAGTGGAAAGAGAGGGAGGGGGAAGACAGGGAGGGGGAAGAGAGGGAGGGGTAAGACAGGGAGGGGGAAGAAAGGGAGGGGGAGGACAGGGAGGGGGAAGAGAGGGAGGGGTAAGACAGGGAGGGGGAAGAGAGGGAGGGGGAAGAGAGGGAGGGGGAAGACAGGGAGGGGGAAGAGAGGGAGGGGTAAGACAGGGAGGGGGAAGAGAGGGGGAAGAGAGGGAGAGGGAAGACAGGGAGGGGGAAGACAGGGAGGGTGAAGACGGGGAGGGGGAAGACAGGGAGGGGGAAGAGAGGGAGGGGGAAGAGGGGGGGGAGGGAGGGGGAGGACAGGGAGTGGAAAGAGAGGGAGGGGGAAGAGAGGGAGGGGGAAGACAGGGAGGGGGAAGAGAGGGAGGGGTAAGACAGGGAGGGGGAAGAAAGGGAGGGGGAGGACAGGGAGGGGGAAGAGAGGGAGGGGTAAGACAGGGAGGGGGAAGAGAGGGAGGGGGAAGAGAGGGAGGGGAAGACAGGGAGGGGGAAGAGAGGGGGAGGGAGGGGGAAGGGAGGGGGAAGAGAGGGAGGGGGAAGACAGGGAGGGGGAAGACAGGGAGGGGGAAGAGAGGGAGGGGGAAGACAGGGAGGGGGAGGACAGGGAGTGGAAAGAGAGGGAGGGGGAAGACAGGGAGGGGGAAGAGAGGGAGGGGTAAGACAGGGAGGGGGAAGAAAGGGAGGGGGAGGACAGGGAGGGGGAAGAGAGGGAGGGGTAAGACAGGGAGGGGGAAGAGAGGGAGGGGGAAGAGAGGGAGGGGGAAGACAGGGAGGGGCAAGAGAGGGAGGGGTAAGACAGGGAGGGGGAAGAGAGGGGGGAAGAGAGGGAGAGGGAAGACAGGGAGGGGGAAGACAGGGAGGGTGAAGACGGGGAGGGGAAGACAGGGAGGGGGAAGAGAGGGAGGGGGAAGAGGGGGGGAGGGAGGGGGAAGAGAGGGAGGGGGAAGAGAGGGAGGGGGAAGAGAGGGAGGGGGAAGAGAAGGTGATCATTTACACCTCATCACCTTTCACTCGCTCTCCCCTCTTTCCTCCCTATATCCTGGCTTGGTGATAAGTTATTATGCCACACTACACTGTGTAATTGGGGCAGTGGGAGGAGAGGAGCGGATGGGGGGAGTAGAGAAGCAGATAGTGGGATGAGAGGTGGAGAGAGGGGGTGAGCGGTGGAGTGAGGGGAAGATAGAGGGGGATGAGAGGTGGAGAGAGGGGGAGATTGAGAGGGGGAGAGAGGGGGATGCCACTGTCATGCGCATTTGTTTCCAACTCAGGGAATCTGTAGGTTACGGTTTATCATCATACACATGTTTGGAGGTTGGACAGAGACAGAAAGAGAGAGTGGGGGAGGGATAGAGACAGGAAGAGAGAGGTGGGGGGCGAGAGAGAGTGGGGGAGGGACAGAGACAGAAAGAGAGAGGTGGGGGGAGCGAGAGAGAGAGTGGGGGAGGGACAGAGACACACAGAGAGAGAGGTGGGGGGGGGCGAGAGAGAGAGTGGGGGAGGGACAGAGACAGAAAGAGAGAGGTGGGGGGAGCGAGAGAGAGAGTGGGGGAGGGACAGAGACAGAGAGAGAGAGACAGAGAGAGAGACAGAGAGAGAGACAGAGAGAGAGAGAGAGAGAGAGAGAGAGAGAGAGAGAGAGAGAGAGAGAGAGAGAGAGAGAGAGAGAGAGAGAGAGAGAGAGAGAGAGAGAGAGTGCAAACGAGAGGGACATCAAGTGGGACATCGGTTGACCTGACCACCCTAGGGAATCCCTGCCAGCACCAGATTAGCCAAGAATAGCAGCAGCAGATCCTGAATCAGATGCTGTGCACTCAGTATTCCTGTGTCCAAGCCTGCTGGATCTGACCTGGGGTCAGGGGGAGTGGGAACGCATGCTGGTGGAACATGTTTTTATGTTGTTGCCATTTATACTGCAGCTTTAGTGAATTAGAGAGCAGAGCAGACGGTCACACACACATGGAAGCACGGACGTACACACACACCGCCCCCCTGCTTAATCTAATCAATCAGGCATATTAAAACAGACACGGGGGGGGGGGGGGTATTAGGGGTAGATGAGACCAACTCCCCACCCGGGCTGTCCAACACAACAGCAACAGAGCTCTCCAACTCAAATCAAGTTAAGAGTATACATTATACACACTGAGTGTACAAAACAATAGGAACAGCTTCCGAATAATGAGTTGCACCCCCTTGTGCCCCTCAGAACAGCCAGAATTCATCTGGGCATGGACCAAAAGGTGTCCAAAGTGTTCCATAAGGATGCTGGCCCAGACTTCTTCTACGATACTAACTTCCTGGTCCCCATGGGGAAATGTTGTTGCAGTGTCATGTACATGTTTAAGAAACACGAAACAAATTGACAATACAACCTTCATAACAGTTACATACCAATAAAAGAGACTAGCCTGCTGTCCTTACTGGGTGGATAGGAACATTAGCCTGCTGTCCTTACTGGGTGGATAGGAACATTAGCCTGCTGTCCTTACTGGGTGTATATGAACATTAGCCTGCTGTCCTTACTGGGTGGATAGGAACATTAGCCTGCTGTCCTTACTGAGTCTATAGGAACATTAGCCTGCTGTCCTTACTGAGTCTATAGGAACATTAGCCTGCTGTCCTTACTGAGTCTATAGGAACATTAGCCTGCTGGCCTTACTGAGTCTATGGGAACATTAGCCTGCTGGCCTTACTGAGTCTATAGGAACATTAGCCTGCTGACCTTACTGGGTCTATAGGAACATTAGCCTGCTGGCCTTACTGAGTCTATAGGAACATTAGCCTGCTGGCCTTACTGAGTCTATAGGAACATTAGCCTGCTGTCCTTACTGGGTGTATATGAACATTAGCCTGCTGTCCTTACTGGGTGGATAGGAACATTAGCCTGCTGTCCTTACTGAGTCTATAGGAACATTAGCCTGCTGTCCTTACTGAGTCTATAGGAACATTAGCCTGCTGTCCTTACTGAGTCTATAGGAACATTAGCCTGCTGGCCTTACTGAGTCTATGGGAACATTAGCCTGCTGGCCTTACTGAGTCTATAGGAACATTAGCCTGCTGACCTTACTGGGTCTATAGGAACATTAGCCTGCTGGCCTTACTGAGTCTATAGGAACATTAGCCTGCTGGCCTTACTGAGTCTATAGGAACATTAGCCTGCTGGCCTTACTGGGTCTATAGGAACATTAGCCTGCTGAATTTACTGGGTGGATAGGAACATTAGCCTGCTGTCCTTACTGGGTGGATAGGAACATTAGCCTGCTGGCCTTACTGGGTGGATAGGAACATTAGCCTGCTGGCCTTACTGAGTCTATAGGAACATTAGCCTGCTGTCCTTACTGGGTGGATAGGAACATTAGCCTGCTGTCCTTACTGGGTGGATAGGAACATTAGCCTGCTGTCCTTACTGGGTCTATAGGAACATTAGCCTGCTGGCCTTACTGGGTGGGTAGGAACATTAGCCTGCTGGCCTTACTGAGTCTATAGGAACATTAGCCTGCTGTCCTTACTGAGTCTATAGGAACATTAGCCTGCTGTCCTTACTGAGTCTATAGGAACATTAGCCTGCTGGCCTTACTGAGTCTATAGGAACATTAGCCTGCTGGCCTTACTGAGTCTATAGGAACATTAGCCTGCTGGCCTTACTGAGTCTATAGGAACATTAGCCTGCTGGTCTTACTGAGTCTATAGGAACATTAGCCTGCTGGTCTTACTGGGTGGATAGGAACATTAGCCTGCTGGCCTTACTGGGTGGATAGTAACATTAGCCTGCTGGTCTTACTAAGTCTATAGGAACATTAGCCTGCTGGCCTTACTGAGTCTATATGAACATTAGCCTGCTGGCCTTACTGAGTCTATAGGAACATTAGCCTGCTGGCCTTACTGAGTCTATAGGAACATTAGCCTGCTGGCCTTACTGAGTCTATAGGAACATTAGCCTGCTGATCTTTCTGAGTCTATAGGAACATTAGCCTGCTGATCTTTCTGAGTCTATAGGAACATTAGCCTGCTGGCCTTACTGGATGGATAAGAACATTAGCCTGCTGGCCTTACTGAGTCTATAGGAACATTAGCCTGCTGGCCTTACTGAGTCTATAGGAACATTAGCCTGCTGTCCTTACTGGGTGGATAGGAACATTAGCCTGCTGTCCTTACTGAGTCTATAGGAGCATTAGCCTGCTGGCCTTACTGAGTCTATAGGAACATTAGCCTGCTGGCCTTACTGAGACTATAGGAACATTAGCCTGCTGGCCTTACTGGGTCTATAGGAACATTAGCCTGCTGGCCTTACTGGGTCTATTGGAACATTAGCCTGCTGGCCTTACTGAGTCTATAGAAACATTAGCCTGCTGGTCTTACTGGGTCTATTGGAACATTAGCCTGCTGGCCTTACTGAGTCTATAGAAACATTAGCCTGCTGGTCTTACTGAGTCTATAGGAGCATTAGCCTGCTGGCCTTACTGGGTGGATAGGAACATTAGCCTACTGGCCTTACTGGGTGGATAGGAACATTAGCCCGAGCTATTTAAGAGGATATCACACCTGGCACTAATGATTGTGTAGTTCTGTGCCCTATACCTGCACCCAGAGGGGAGTAAACTCAGCAAACAAAGAAATGCCCTCTCACTGTCAACTGCGTTTATTTTCAGCAAACTTAACATGTGTAAATATTTGTATGGACATAACAAGATTCAACTACTGAGATATAAACTGAACACGTTCCACAGACAGGTGACTAACATAAATTAAATAATGTGTCAAAATCAAAAGTAACAGTCAGTATCTGGTCTGGCCATGGCAGAACACTAACATTCCTGTCTTGCAGGAAATCACGCACAGAACGAGTAGTATGGCTGGTGGCATTGTCATGCTGGAGGGTCATGTCAGGATGAGCCTGCAGGAAGGGTACCACATGAGGGAGGAGGATGTCTTCCCTGTAACGCACAATGTTGAGATTGCCTACAATGACAACAAGCTCAGTCCGATGATGCTGTGACACACTGCCCCAGACCGTGACGGACCCTCCACCTCCAAATCGATCCCGCTCCAGAGTACAGGCCTCGGTGTAATGCTCATTCCTTCGACGATAAACTTGAATCCGACCATCATCCCTGGTGAGACAAATCTGTGACTTGTCAATGAAGATCACTTTTTGCCGGTCCTGTCTGATCCAGCGACGGTGTTGTGCCCATAGGCGACGGTGTTGTGCCCATAGGCGACGTTGTTGTGCCCATAGGCGACTGTGTTGTGCCCATAGGCGACGGTGTTGTGCCCATAGGCGACGGTGTTGTGCCCATAGGCGACGGTGTTGTGCCCATAGGCGACGGTGTTGTGCCCATAGGCGACGTTGTTGTGCCCATAGGCGACGTTGTTGTGCCCATAGGCGACGTTGTTGTGCCCATAGGCGACGGTGTTGTGCCCATAGGCGACGGTGTTGTGCCCATAGGCGACGGTGTTGTGCCCATAGGCGACGTTGTTGCTGGTGATGTCTGGTGAGGACCTGCCTTACAACAGGCCTACAAGCAATCAGTCCCGCCTCTCTCAGCCTATTGTGGACAGTCTGAGCATTGATGGAGGGATTGTGTGTTCCTGGTGTAACTCTGGCAGTTGTTGTTGCCATCCTGTACCTGTCCCCAGGTGTGATGTTCAGATGTACCGATCCTGTGCAGGTGTTTTTACATGTGGTCTGCCACTGCGAGGATGATCAGCTGTCTGTTCTGTCTCCCTGTAGCGCTGTCTTAGGCGCCTCACAGTACGGACATTGCAATTTATTACCCTGGCCACATCTGCAGTCCTCATGCCTCCTTGTAGCATCTAAGGCACGTTCACGCAGAAGAGCGTTTTTCAGTGTCAGTAGAAAGGCCTCTTTAGTGAAAGATTTGTAAAACAGAGTCAGTATAGTACAGTCAGCATTAAAAGATCCCAGCTTTTTGAGAAAGTACAGTCTCTGTTGACTCTTGTTGTAGATCAGATCTGTTCATTTATTCCAATGAAGCTTATTGTCCAAGAGCCAGACAGATATTTGTATTCCTCTACAATTTCTATATTCTGACCTCTGATAGATGTTGCAGAGGTAGGTGTTGTACGCTTCCTGAAGTCTATGCACACGTCTTGTTGGTATTGAGGAACAAGTGTGATTCGTCACACCACTCTTCACAGTGAAAAAAAACCCAGCAGCATTGCAGTTCTTGACACACTCAAACAGGAGCACCTGGCACCTAGTACTATAACCCGTTTGAAGGCACTTAAAACATTTGTTTTGCCCCTTAACTCTCTGAATGGCACACATACACAATCCATGTCTCAACTGTGTCAAAGCTTAAAAATCCTTCTTACCCGTCTCCTCCCCTTCATCTACACTGATTGAAGTGGCATCCATAATGGCTCAATGGGGTGGGATGGTAAAAGTTTGTCCAGATTGGTTTTACCACTTGTTTTCTCTGTCCAAGTGCACCTGTTTTGTGTAACTTATTAAAAATAATTTAAAAAAACATTTGATTACAAAAAAATGAAACTAAGGCCTCAGCTTTCAGCTGGATTCACCTGGTCAGTCCATGTCATGGAAACACTAATGGTGTGAACACAGTGTATATGGTTGAAATAGCAGAATAACAGTTGGAATGGAAATCCTCCCACTGTGCAGCAGTGAGATGACTGTGGTTAACTGTCTGTCTGTGTGACAGCGTCACAGCGAGGTGCAGTGGGTGTGTGTATGTATGTGTGCATGTGTGTGACAGCGTCCCAGCGAGGTGCAGGGCAGGAGGGGGTCTGTCTGTGACAGCTGGTGTAATGACAATTTCACAGCCAGAGGAATGGTGGCTTGTAACTTCCTGCCAAGGATGATCTGCCACTTCCTGTGATGCGTTGCCATGGATGGACGACCCAAAGCCTAACACCCACTGTCATCACCTGCCTGAAATCTGAGTGTGAGTGGGTGATGGTGTGTGCGGGTGTGTGTTTTGCTTCCTTATGTGTGTGTGCTTGTGAGGGAAAGAGAGACTGTGTGTGTGTGTGTGTGTGTGTGTGTGTGTGTGTGTGTGTGTGTGTGTGTGTGTGTGTGTGTGTGTGTGTGTGTGTGTGTGTGTGTGTGTGTGTGTGTGTGTGTGTGTGTGTGTGTGTGTGTGTGTGTGTGTGTTCCATCCCAGATTTCACACTGACAGGCATGTCTAACGTGTGCCATGTGAGCACAGATAACATATTCATGATGTAATTAAGAGTAATCCATCGCCAGAGCAGACGAATGAGGGCAAGCAGGTAATACACTGATAGAAACTAATCTGCCATGTTAGACTGGCTAGGGTGGCACATGGGCAGTGGAGGGGCAAAAGAGAGACATTGCCAGCAGCCAGCCAACATCTTTGGATCAATAACCATGCATGAGCTGCCCAACACCCTCCATATTACAGAGTAGAGAGACTGCAAACCCTGACCCAATCAAACAGCCATCACCAGACAGACAGACATATCAGCAGAGCTAGAGCTAACAGCAGAGCTAACGGCAGAGCCAACGGCAGAGCTAACGGCAGAGCTAACGGCAGAGCTAACGGCAGAGCTAACGGCAGAGCCAACGGCAGAGCTAACGGCAGAGCTAACGGCAGAGTTAACCCCAGAGCTAACGGCAGAGCTAACGGCAGAGCTAACGGCAGAGCCAACGGCAGAGTTAACGGCAGAGCTAACGGCAGAGTTAATGGCAGAGCTAACGGCTGAGCTAACGGCAGAGCTAACGGCAGAGTTAACGGCAGAGCTAACGGCAGAGCTAACGGCAGAGCCAACGGCAGAGTTAATGGCAGAGCTAACGGCAGAGTTAATGGCAGAGCTAACGGCTGAGCTAACGGCTGAGCTAACGGCAGAGTTAATGGCAGAGCTAACGGCTGAGCTAACGGCAGAGCCAACGGCAGAGTTAATGGCAGAGCTAACGGCTGAGCTAACGGCAGAGTTAATGGCAGAGCTAACGGCTGAGCTAACGGCAGAGCCAACGGCAGAGTTCATGGCAGAGCTAACGGCTGAGCCAACGGCAGAGTTAATGGCAGAGCTAACGGCTGAGCTAACGGCAGAGCCAACGGCAGAGTTAATGGCAGAGCTAACGGCTGAGCCAACGGCAGAGTTAATGGCAGAGCTAACAGCAGAGCTAACAGCAGAGCCAACGGCAGAGTTAATGGCAGAGCTAACAGCAGAGCTAACAGCAGAGCCAACGGCAGAGTTAATGGCAGAGCTAACGGCTGAGCCAACGGCAGAGTTAATGGCAGAGCTAACGGCTGAGCCAACGGCAGAGTTAATGGCAGAGCTAACGGCCGAGCCAACGGCAGAGTTAATGGCAGAGCTAACAGCAGAGTTAATGGCAGAGCTAACAGCAGAGTTAATGGCAGAGCTAACAGCAGAGTTAATGGCAGAGCTAACGGCAGAGTTAATGGCAGAGCCAACGGCAGAGCCAACGGCAGAGTTAATGGCAGAGCTAACAGCAGAGTTAATGGCAGAGCTAACAGCAGAGTTAATGGCAGAGCTAACGGCAGAGTTAATGGCAGAGCCAACGGCAGAGCCAACGGCAGAGTTAATGGCAGAGCTAACAGCAGAGTTAATGGCAGAGCTAACGGCAGAGTTAATGGCAGAGCTAACGGCAGAGCTAACAGCAGAGTTAATGGCAGAGCTAACGGCAGAGCTAACGGCAGAGCTAACGGCAGAGTTAATGGCAGAGTTAATGGCAGAGCTAATGGCAGAGCTAACAGCAGAGTTAATGGCAGAGCTAACGGCAGAGTTAATGGCAGATCTAACGGCAGAGCTAACGGCAGAGTTAATGGCAGAGTTAATGGCAGAGCTAATGGCAGAGTTAATGGCAGAGCTAACGGCAGAGTTAATGGCAGAGCCAACGGCAGAGCCAACGGCAGAGTTAATGGCAGAGCTAACAGCAGAGTTAATGGCAGAGCTAACGGCAGAGTTAATGGCAGAGCTAACGGCAGAGCTAACAGCAGAGTTAATGGCAGAGCTAACGGCAGAGTTAATGGCAGAGTTAATGGCAGAGCTAATGGCAGAGCTAACAGCAGAGTTAATGGCAGAGCTAACGGCAGAGTTAATGGCAGATCTAACGGCAGAGCTAACGGCAGAGTTAATGGCAGAGCTAATGGCAGAGTTAATGGCAGATCTAACGGCAGAGCTAACGGCAGAGTTAATGGCAGAGTTAACGGCAGAGCTAATGGCAGAGTTAATGGCAGATCTAACGGCAGAGCTAACTGCAGAGTTAACGGCAGAGTTAACGGCAGAGTTAACGGCAGAGCTAACGGCAGAGTTAACGGCAGATCTAACGGCAGAGCTAACGGCAGAGTTAACGGCAGAGTTAATGGCAGAGCTAATGGCAGAGCTAACAGCAGAGTTAATGGCAGAGCTAACGGCAGAGTTAATGGCAGATCTAACGGCAGAGCTAACGGCAGAGTTAATGGCAGAGTTAATGGCAGAGCTAATGGCAGAGCTAACAGCAGAGTTAACGGCAGAGCTAACGGCAGAGTTAACGGCAGAGCTAACGGCAGAGTTAATGGCAGATCTAACGGCAGAGCTAACAGCAGAGTTAATGGCAGAGCTAACAGCAGAGTTAATGGCAGAGCTAACGGCAGAGTTAATGGCAGATCTAACGGCAGAGCTAACGGCAGAGTTAATGGCAGAGCCAACGGCAGAGTTAATGGCAGAGCCAACGGCAGAGTTAATGGCAGATCTAACGGCAGAGCTAACGGCAGAGTTAATGGCAGAGTTAATGGCAGAGCTAATGGCAGAGCTAACAGCAGAGTTAATGGCAGAGCTAACAGCAGAGTTAATGGCAGAGCTAACGGCAGAGCTAACGGTAGAGCTAACGGCAGAGTTAATGGCAGATCTAACGGCAGAGCTAACGGCAGAGTTAATGGCAGAGCTAACAGCAGAGTTAATGGCAGAGCTAACGGCAGAGCTAACGGCAGAGCTAACGGCAGAGTTAATGGCAGAGCTAATGGCAGAGCTAATGGCAGAGCTAACAGCAGAGTTAATGGCAGAGCTAATGGCAGAGCTAACGGCAGAGCTAACGGCAGAGTTAATGGCAGAGCTAATGGCAGAGCTAACAGCAGAGTTAATGGCAGAGCTAACGGCAGAGTTAATGGCAGATCTAACGGCAGAGCTAATGGCAGAGTTAATGGCAGAGCTAACAGCAGAGTTAATGGCAGAGCTAACAGCAGAGTTAATGGCAGAGCTAACAGCAGAGTTAATGGCAGAGTTAATGGCAGAGCTAACAGCAGAGTTAATGGCAGAGTTAATGGCAGAGTTAATGGCAGAGCTAACAGCAGAGTTAATGGCAGAGCTAACAGCAGAGTTAATGGCAGAGTTAATGGCAGAGTTAATGGCAGAGTTAATGGCAGAGTTAATGGCAGAGTTAATGGCAGAGCTAACAGCAGAGTTAATGGCAGAGCTAACGGCAGAGTTAATGGCAGAGCCAACGGCAGAGCCAACGGCAGAGTTAATGGCAGAGCTAACGGCTGAGCCAACGGCAGAGCTAACGGCAGAGCCAACGGCAGAGCTAACGGCTGAGCTAACGGCTGAGCTAAGAGCAGAGCTAACAGCAGAGCCAACGGCAGAGCTAACGGCAGAGCTAGCAGCAGATCTAACAGCAGAGCTAACAGCAGAGCCAACGGCAGAGTTAATGGCAGAGCCAACGGCAGAGCTAGCAGCAGATCTAACAGCAGCGCTAACAGCAGAGCTAACAGCAGAGCTAACAGCAGAGCCAACAGCAGAGTTAACAGCAGAGCCAACGGCAGAGCTAACAGCAGAGTTAACGGCAGAGCCAACGGCAGAGCTAACAGCAGAGTTAACAGCAGAGCCAACGGCAGAGCTAACAGCAGAGTTAACGGCAGAGCTAACAGCAGAGCTAACAGCAGAGTTAACAGCAGAGCCAACGGCAGAGCCAACGGCAGAGCTAACGGCAGAGCTAACGGCTGAGCTAAGAGCAGAGCTAACAGCAGAGCCAACGGCAGAGCTAACGGCAGAGCTAGCAGCAGATCTAACAGCAGAGCTAACAGCAGAGCCAACGGCAGAGCCAACAGCAGAGTTAACGGCAGAGCCAACGGCAGAGCTAGCAGCAGATCTAACAGCAGCGCTAACAGCAGAGCTAACAGCAGAGCTAACAGCAGAGCCAACAGCAGAGTTAACAGCAGAGCCAACGGCAGAGCTAACGGCAGAGTTAACGGCAGAGCCAACGGCAGAGCTAACAGCAGAGTTAACAGCAGAGCCAACGGCAGAGCTAACAGCAGAGTTAACGGCAGAGCTAACGGCAGAGCTAACAGCAGAGCCAACAGCAGAGTTAACAGCAGAGCCAACGGCAGAGCTAACAGCAGAGCTAACAGCAGAGCCAACGGCAGAGCCAACAGCAGAGTTAACGGCAGAGCCAACGGCAGAGCTAGCAGCAGATCTAACAGCAGCGCTAACAGCAGCGCTAACAGCAGAGCTAACAGCAGAGCCAACAGCAGAGTTAACAGCAGAGCCAACGGCAGAGCTAGCAGCAGATCTAACAGCAGCGCTAACAGCAGAGCTAACAGCAGCGCTAACAGCAGAGCTAACAGCAGAGCTAACAGCAGATCTAACAGCAGAGCTAACAGCAGAGCTAACAGCAGCGCTAACAGCAGAGCTAACAGCAGAGCTAACAGCAGAGCCAACAGCAGATCTAACAGCAGCGCTAACGGCAGATCTAACAGCAGAGCTAACAGCAGCGCTAACAGCAGAGCTAACAGCAGAGCTAACAGCAGAGCCAACAGCAGATCTAACGGCAGAGCTAACGGCAGAGCTAACAGCAGGTCTAACAGCAGATCTAACAGCAGGGGTAACAGCAGCTAACGGCAGAGCTAACAGCAGGTCTAACAGCAGGGGTAACAGCAGATGTAACAGCAGGGGTAACAGCAGGTCTAACAGCAGGGGTAACACTGACGTCATCGTTAACCTCTAATGCTACAGGTCACACTGAAGTCATCGTTAACCTCTAATGTTACAGGTCACACTGAAGTCATCGTTAACCTCTAATGCTACAGGTCACACTGAAGTCATCGTTAACCTCTAATGCTACAGGTCACACTGAAGTCATCGTTAACCTCTAATGCTACAGGTCACACTGAAGTCATCGTTAACCTCTAATGCTACAGGTCACACTGAAGTCATCGTTAACCTCTAATGGTACAGGTCACACTGAAGTCATCGTTAACCTCTAATGCTACAGGTCACACTGAAGTCATCGTTAACCTCTAATGCTACAGGTCACACTGAAGTCATCGTTAACCTCTAATGCTACAGGTCACACTGACGTCATCGTTAACCTCTAATGCTATAGGTCACACTGAAGTCATCGTTAACCTCTAATGCTACAGGTCACACTGAAGTCATCGTTAAACTCTAATGCTACAGGTCACACTGAAGTCATCGTTAACCTCTAATGCTACAGGTCACACTGAAGTCATCGTTAACCTCTAATGCTACAGGTCACACTGAAGTCATCGTTAACCTCTAATGCTACAGGTCACACTGAAGTCATCGTTAACCTCTAATGCTACAGGTCACACTGAAGTCATCGTTAACCTCTAATGCTACAGGTCACACTGAAGTCATCGTTAACCTCTAATGCTACAGGTCACACTGAAGTCATCGTTAACCTCTACCAGACAGCTAAACAAAAACACACACAAACACACATTTTCCTTGACGCATTAGGTCTCCATGCTTAAGCAGCAGCTGAATAGGAGGTATCCTAATTGCCAGAGGGAGCTGAGTAGAGAATATGTGAAGCCATGTTCATCCCTGCAGACAGCCTCAGTCAGGATGTGCTTCAAGCATCAATCTGTCTCTGCTGCCTCTGAATGAGACTTATCCCCAGGGGGCCAAGGCTCAGTCTTACTGCACTTCACAGCACAGGTTTCACAACTGGCAACCCAAAGGCAACGTTCCTCCTCCTCCATTTAGAAACTGGCAAACCTAGGTGCTCATTAACTTCTATTAGAAACAAATCAATGGTGTGGAGTGGTGGTGCTGCAGGCGTCTGCCTGACACTGTGAATACACCAGCTAGCTAGCTGCTTCCTGTTTGGTGTGTGTATGTATCCGTCCGGTGGGAGTGCTGGATGTTTAACAGCGTTTAGCCTGGTAGCCTTTAGCCTCCTCTGGGCTCTGTCATGTTGAGTTAGCTAGTGGTTAGGTGCAGCGCTGCACGGGCAGAGAGGAGGCCTAGCTTACGAACTAACTCTCCTGCTGGCTAGGCTGTTTTACATGGCTCAGCAGAAAGAGAAATGTAGCTCACTGGAGGTGCCTTACATGAGCCTTGTGGGTCAATCAGTCTCAATCAGGGTTGTAGGCAGAGGCAGTGAGTCCAGGGTTGTAGGCTGAGACAGTGAGTCCAGGGTAGTAGGCTGAGACAGTGAGTCCAGGGTAGTAGGCTGAGACAGTGAGTCCAGGGTTGTAGGCTGAGACAGTGAGTCCAGGGTTGTAGGCTGAGACAGTGAGTCCAGGGTTGTAGGCTGAGACAGTGAATCCAGGGTTGTAGGCTGAGACAGTGAGTCCAGGGTTGTAGGCTGATACAGTGAGTCCAGGGTTGTAGGCTGATACAGTGAGTCCAGGGTTGTAGGCAGAGGCAGTGAGTCCAGGGTTGTAGGCAGAGGCAGTGAGTCCAGGGTGAGAGGCAGAGGCAGTGAGTCCAGGGTGAGAGGCAGAGGCAGTGAGTCCAGGGTGAGAGGCAGAGGCAGTGAGTCCAGGGTGAGAGGCAGAGGCAGTGAGTCCAGGGTGAGAGGCAGAGGCAGTGAGTCCAGGGTTGTAGTGAGCTTTATGCTGATCCACACTGTCAAGTGAGCTTTATGCTGATCCACACTGTCAAATGAGCTTTATGCTGATCCACACTGTATGAGCTTTTCTGATTGTGGCGAATGTGTTAATGATAATGATTATAAACTTGTGTCCCCTCCTCCCCTCTCTGACCTGGCTGCTGGGGTGTCAGCTGAGCTTTAGGGTTAACTAATCTAGTGGTCTAGAGTTTAGGTTGATCTGGGATCTAATCTAGTGGTCTAGAGTTTAGGTTGGTCTATGATCTAATCTAGTGGTCTAGAGAGTTTAGGTTGATCTGGGATCTAATCTAGTGGTCTAGAGAGTTTAGGTTGATCTGGGATCTAATCTAGTGGTCTAGAGAGTTTAGGTTGATCTGGGATCTAATCTAGTGGTCTAGAGAGTTTAGGTTGATCTGGGATCTAATCTAGTGGTCTAGAGAGTTTAGGTTGGTCTATGATCTAATCTAGTGGTCTAGAGAGTTTAGGTTGATCTGGGATCTAATCTAGTGGTCTAGAGAGTTTAGGTTGAGTGGGATCTAATCTAGTGGTCTAGAGTTTAGGTTGATCTGGGATCTAATCTAGTGGTCTAGAGAGTTTAGGTTGGTCTATGATCTAATCTAGTGGTCTAGAGAGTTTAGGTTGGTCTATGATCTAATCTAGTGGTCTAGAGAGTTTAGGTTGATCTGGGATCTAATCTAGTGGTCTAGAGAGTTTAGGTTGATCTGGGATCTAATCTAGTGGTCTAGAGAGTTTAGGTTGATCTGGGATCTAATCTAGTGGTCTAGAGAGTTTAGGTTGGTCTATGATCTAATCTAGTGGTCTAGAGAGTTTAGGTTGATCTGGGATCTAATCTAGTGGTCTAGAGAGTTTAGGTTGATCTGGGATCTAATCTAGTGGTCTAGAGTTTAGGTTGATCTGGGATCTAATCTAGTGGTCTAGAGAGTTTAGGTTGGTCTATGATCTAATCTAGTGGTCTAGAGAGTTTAGGTTGATCTGGGATCTAATCTAGTGGTCTAGAGTTTAGGTTGATCTGGGATCTAATCTAGTGGTCTAGAGAGTTTAGGTTGGTCTGGGATCTAATCTAGTGGTCTAGAGAGTTTAGGTTGATCTGGGATCTAATCTAGTGGTCTAGAGAGTTTAGGTTGGTCTGGGATCTAATCTAGTGGTCTAGAGAGTTTAGGTTGATCTGGGATCTAATCTAGTGGTCTAGAGTTTAGGTTGATCTGGGATCTAATCTAGTGGTCTAGAGTTTAGGTTGGTCTATGATCTAATCTAGTGGTCTAGAGAGTTTAGGTTGATCTGGGATCTAATCTAGTGGTCTAGAGAGTTTAGGTTGGTCTGGGATCTAATCTAGTGGTCTAGAGAGCTTAGGTTGATTAAAAGAGATGTGATCCCTAATGAATGGGAAACATGAGTCTCTACTGGGACTCTGGGGGATCAGGGGTTGTGTTTTATACATCCACATGACTCCTTCCGCCTAAGGCTCAGTCTGAAACACACACATACTGCACACACACACACACGATTCCCATGAATGAAGATTATACTCCAATGCCTCATTCAGCACCCACTCAGTCAGCAACGCTTTAATCCTGTACCCCCCAGGTACTTTCCTCCTCTCCTTACTGCTCCACTGCTCTCTCTCTATCTCTGCAGCATACCATCACATGCTGTAGATTTACGAGCCTCCCATTTCATTCTAGACAGCTGATAGCCTCTGGTGTGCTGCAGAAAGGTCACACACCAGGTCCAGCCCCCCCCCCCCGGGACACCATGTAATGATTATGGATTTGAAAATACTGAGGTGTGTGTGTACAATCTCAAAACCAAGAGGCTTGAACTCATCATTTATGATTTTGCATTTCACGGTCACACTCGAAGCAATCTGTGGCCTCTGAGATCTGAGCCAGTCAGCTAGCCAGTCAGCTAGCCAGTCAGCCAGCCAGTCAGCCAGCCAGTCAGCCAGCCAGTCAGCTAGCCAGTCAGCTAGCCAGTCAGCCAGCCAGCCAGTCAGCCAGCCAGCCAGTCAGCCAGCCAGTCAGCCAGCCAGTCAGCCAGTCAGCCAGCCAGCCAGTCAGCCAGCCAGTCAGCCAGCCAGTCAGCCAGCCAGCCAGTCAGCTAGCCAGTCAGCTAGCCAGTCAGCCAGCCAGTCAGCTAGCCTGCCAGCTAGCCAGTCAGCTAGCCAGTTAGCCAGCCAGCCAGCCAGTATTTGTTCCTCTCATTGGGGCGGCAGCGTAGCCTAGTGGTTAGAGCGTTGGACTAGTAACCGGAAGGTTGCAAGTTCAAACCCCCGAGCTGACAAGGTAAAATCTGTCGTTCTGCCCCTGAACAGGCAGTTAACCCACTGTTCCCAGGCCGTCATTGAAAATAAGAATGTGTTCTTAACTGACTTGCCTGGTTAAATAAAGGTAAAAATTTAAATAAATAAAATATTGACTCTCTAACTGATCACATGGGGGTCAGGAGGAACTTATTTCATACATCACATCTCTGTCAGTCCCAGTCAGCTGATTATCTCTCTACTGTTAACCACTCCTGCACTTCTTCAAGTCTGCTACACACAGATCCCAGGGCCTTATAAGGCTTATGAGGCTTTCTGCCTGTCTCCTCTCCAGGCCTGGACTGCTGACTCCTACAAAAAGATTGGGTCTGTAGTTCCTCTGCTCTACCCTCCTCCAGGGTGGTGCTGGTGATTACTCAAGGTCAGGCCTGGTACTGCAGCTCTCCTCTCCTCTCCTCCCCTCCTCCTCTCTCCTCCCCTCCCCTTGTTTCCTCCCCTCGTATGCTCCCCTTTCCTTTCCTCTCCCTGGCCCTCTGATTAGCTTCTATTAGTCCCGGACTAGTGGAGTATAGCAGACACCCGATGGGCTGCGTTGTAGACAGAGAGGCTGTGGTGTGGACAGAGAGGCTGTGGTGTGGACAGAGAGGCTGCGGTGTGGACAGAGAGGCTGCGGTGTGGACAGAGAGGCTGCGGTGTGGACAGAGAGGCTGCGGTGTGGACAGAGAGGCAAGATTCCCTAAAAAAACATGCCTCTTCCCGATGCATGGTGACAAAGCAAAACGTTACTCTTCCGTAAATGTAACAGAGGGGCTACACAGACACATAATAATTCAGACACCCCTATCAGTCGTTCCCCGGAGAGAGCTTTAATGAAGCTACAGAAACATGATGGACTTCTCCCTTGTCTCTCTATATCAGTGTAGAGATAAGCTACAACAAGTTCATGCTAACACAATCGTGTGTGTGTGTGTGTGTGTGTGTGTGTGTGTGTGTGTGTGTGTGTGTGTGTGTGTGTGTGTGTGTGTGTGTGTGTGTGTGTGTGTGTGTGTGTGTGTGTGTGTGTGTGTGTGTGTGTGTGTGTGTGTGTTAGGGTTGGGTGATATTATGCTAGTATCGTCTATTAACCTCTTGCTCCTACCTGGCACGCAGGCGTCCCATCTAGAGCTCTGGAAATGCAAATGCGCTACGTTAAATGCTAATAGTATTAATTAAAACTCAAACGTTCATTAAAATACACATGCAGGGTATTGAATTAAAGCTACACTCGTTGTTAATCCAGGCAACAAGTCAGATTTTTAAAATGCTTTTCGGCTAAAGCATGAGAAGCTATTATCTGATAGCATGTAACACCCCAAAAGACCCGCAGGGGACGTAAACAAAATAATTAGCATAGTCGGCGCTACACAAACCACACAAATAAAATATAAAACATTCATTACCGATTAAATCGGTCCATATATAGCCTAGATATCGATCTATGAAGACTGTGTGATAAACGGAAAAAAATAGCGTTTCATAACGTAACGTCATTTTTTTTAATTCAAAAAGTCGACGATAAACTTTCCCAAAACACTTCAAAATACTTTTGTAATGCAACTTTAGGTATTAGTAAACGTTAATAAGCGATCAAATTAATCACGAGACGAAGTGTTTTCTATAGGGGTCCGTCTTGGAATACTGTCCGTGTATTTCTCAACCAAAATATCCGGTCGGAGACCTGAAGAAAAAGCCTGTCTCTTGTTTGTTTGACCATGAAACAAACAATTGGCAAATGACAAGACTGTTGACATCGTGTGGAAGCTGTAGGTACTGCAACCTCAGCCCTATTTAATGTCTTTCGCCCATAACAATGGGTTGAAGCGGTGGATGGATATATTTTTCCACTTTCAGTGATCAGATTTTTCTGCACTTTTCAATGAAACGCACGTTCTGTTAAAGTCACAGCCGTGATTTAACCAGTTTTATAAACGTCTGAGTGTTTTCTATCCACACATACTAATCATATGCATATACTATATTCCTGGCATGAGTAGCAGGGCGCTGAAATGTTGCGCGATTTTTAACAGAATGTTCGAAAAAGTAGAGGGTCGACTGAAGAGGTTAACGATGTTTGACAGCCATCGTCGATGGTGAGGACATCATGATGTTACAGACGATGGTTCAGCCTATTTGAACTCGACTGGCACCGTGTATTAGCCTAAAAAAATAGAGTTGGACAGTGTGACATTCTGAGTAATTTGCCAATTCCTATTTGCTATAGCCTATTTCTATAAGTATGTTAGATAGCCTACAGAACCAATCCACCAATCAGAAAAGGTTGTTTCTCTCTTCCGCTTTGTTGGATGCATAGGCTAAACCTATTCACTTTTATAATGAACACTCCTATATTGTCTCTAGCCGTTTTAAAATAAACGTTGCTATATTCCCTTGTCTTTCCCTTCGATATGACCGAAAAGAGCTTCTGGATATCAGAACAGCGATCACTCACCTCCAACTGGATGAAGATTGTTTCTTTAATGAGTCTGACACAAAGGATATATATTGTTGCTCCTGGACCAGGCCCAAATCCCTGTCATTCACATGAAGAAAAGACAGGGGCGCAGATCAGGGCTACTTGTGAGAATTCGATTGGGTCACCCGCCTGTACAATCCGTTCTATCTAGAGTGCAATCACTGGAGAATGAACAGGGTGAGTTCCGTTCGAGATTATACCTACCAACGCGACATTAAAAACTGGATTATCTTATGTTTCATGAGTCGTCGCTGAACGACAACACGGATAATATACAGTTGGCTGAATTTTCCATCGGCAAGAACGAACAGCAACCTCTGGTAAGACAAGGGCTGGTGGTGTGTGTCTATTTGTCAAAAACAGCTGGTGTGTGATGTCTAATATTAAGGACGTCTCGAGGTATTGCTCGCCTGAGGTACGCTGTAGGCCACACTACCTACCAAGAGAGTTTTCATCAATATTTTTCAAACCATCAAACAGGCAAAGCGCCGATACAGGACAAAGATTGAATCCTACTACACCGGCTCTGATTCTCGTCGGATATGGCAGGGCTTGCAAGCTATTACGGACTACAAAGGGAAACGCAGCCGCAGGCTTCCCAGTCACGCAAGCCTATCAGATGGGCTAAATGCCTTTTATGCTCGCTTTGAGGCAAGCAACACTGAAGCATGCATGAGATTACCAGCTGTTCCGGATGGCTGTGCGATCACGCAAGACCTTTAAATAGTCACAAGGTCATGGGGCCAGACGGATTACCAGGACGTGTAGTCGGATCATGCGCGAACCAACTGGCAAGTGTCTTCACTGACATTTTCAACTTCTCCCTGACCGAGCCTGTAATACCGACATGTTTCAAGTAGATCACCATAGTCCATGTGCCCAAGAATGCAAAGGGTACCCGCCCCATAGCACTCACGTCGATAGGCGGAAACCCTAGACCTACTCCAATTTGCCTACCAATCCAACAGAACTCCACAGATGATGCAATCTCTATTGCACTCCACACTGTCCTTTCCCACCTGGACAAAAGGAACACCTATATCAGAATGCTATTCATTGACTACAGCTCAGCGTTCAACACCATAGTGCCCACAAAGCCCATCACTAAGCTAAGGACCCTGGGACTGAACACCTCCCTCTGCAACTGGATCCTGGACTTCCTGACGGGCCTCCCCCAGGTGGTACACATCTGCCATGCTGATCCTTAATATGGGGCCCCCTCAGTGGTGCGTGCTTAGTCCCCAACCTCTCCCTCAACGTGAGCAAGACCAAAGAGCTGATCGTGGACTACAGGAAACATTGATGGGGCTGTAGTGGAGTGGGTCGAGAGCTTCAAGTTCCTTGCTGTCCACAACACCAACAAACTATCATGAAAACATTAACAAAGAGGGCCTGAAAATGCCCTTTCCCCCTCAGGAGACTGAAAAGATTTGGCAAAGGTCCCCAGATCCTCAAAAAGTTACATTGCTCCCGAGTGGCGGAGCGGTCTAAGGCACTTTACCCCAACCTACATGTACATATTACCTCGATTACCTCGATTACCCTGTACCCCAAACACTGACTCGGTAATGGTACCCCCAATATAGATTTGTTATTGTTATTTTATTGTGTTACTATTTTGGAACTTTAGTTTATTTGGTAAATATTTTCTTAACTATATTTTCTTAAAACTGCATTGTTGGTTAATGGCTTGTAGTAAGTTAGCATATCACGGTAAGATCTACACCTGTTCTATTCGGCGCATGTGACAAATACAATTTGATTTGTCTAGGCTTCCATGGTTTAATGGATACTTTCTCTCCCAATCAAACAATGAATGAATCTAACCGTTTCATCTCAAGAAGTTGTTTGAACAGCCTGAAGACTTAAGGTAGCCAGAGGACTAATACCATGAGAGAACAAACTATATCAATGGCCTATAGAAAAATGCAACAACAAGTTTAATCAAATTTAAGCTTATTAAGAAATAAGCTTAAATTTGGGGGTTAACCCCATGCGGGGTTAAAGAATCCATCCATGCGAGGTTGGAAACCAAACGGCCAATAACCTCTCCTCCTACTAGGCCGATCATAAAAGCTTCAAGACAAATTAAAGTTATGAACAGAAGCCTATTTCCCAAATATTGTAATAGCCTAAGAAAGTATTGTTGTCCTGAAGTTGACGCTTTCAAAAAGAACAAGAATGAAAGTACGAGTCAGTAGGTAAAGGTTATTCTCATTATGAGAGATAGAACACACAAGAACAGGATGGCGGAAAGCCAGCACCTATCCAGCCCATGATTTATAACCTGGCTACGGTAAGACACAGGTGTGTGTGTGTGTGCGTGCGTGCGTGCGTGCGTGTGTGTGCCTGCATGCATATATGGTGGCCAACCAGTCTATCCTTCCAATGAACACAAAGAGCTCATTTCAACTACAACTCTGACTCTGACCCATCCATGGGAATCTGACACTGATAATGATCTCAAGGACATTGACCAGAGAGGGAGAGTCTACCACCTGACTTCATATGGCCACAGCCATCCCTATACAGGAACAGGGCTTACCTAGTATGTCTGTAGACCGATTCCTGTGTCTCAGAGAGATGGCTGAGAAACTTTAAATAGGGACGGTGTGGTTAAATTAGCATTTAAAGAGGAGCAGCATTTAATTAGAACAGCCCTGTCTGAGCTGTAGAGAGAAAATTAGTAGAGGGGGAGGGAGGAGAGGAGAGGAGAGGAGAGGAGAGGAGAGGAGAGGAGAGGAGAGGAGAGGAGAGGAGAGGAGAGGAGAGGAGAGGAGAGGAGAGGAGAGGAGAGGAGAGGAGAGGAGAGGAGAAAATAGAAGAGGAGAGGAGAGGAGAGGAGAGGAGAGGAGAGGAGAGGAGAGGAGAGGAGAGGAGAGGAGAGGAGAGGAGAGGAGAGGAGAGGAGAGGAGAGGAGAGGAGAGGAGAGAGAAGAGGGAGTGGAGAAGAAAGGAGGCGTGGAGGGAAGAGAGAGGAGAGGAGAGGAGAGGAGAGGGAGAGGAGAGGAGAGGAGAGGAGAGGAGAGAGAGGAGGAGAGGAGAGGAGAGGAGAGGAGAGGAGAGGAGAGGAGAGGAGAGGAGAGGAGAGGAGAAAGGAGGAGTGGAATGGAGTGGAGAGAAGAGAAGAGGGGAGGGGAGTGGAGAAGAAAGGAGGAGTGGGAGGAAGAGAGAGAGAGAGGAGAGGAGAGGAGAGGAGAGGAGAGGAGAGGAGAGGAGAGGAGAGGAGAGATAAGAGAGGAGAGGAGAGGAGAGAGGAGAGGGAGATAAAGGAGGAGTGAGAGGAGAGGAGAGGAGTAGAGTGGAGAGAAGAGGGGAGGGGGGAGAAGAAAGGAGGAGTGGAGGGAAGAGAGAGGAGAGGAGAGGAGAGGAGATGAGAGGAGATGAGAGGAGAGGAGTGGAGTGGAGGGAGTGGGAGGAGTGGAGGGAGTGGAGTGGAGTGGAGTGGAGAGGAGTGGAGAGAAGAGAAGAGAAGAGAAGAGGGAGGAAGGGAAGAGGGGGGGAGAAGAAAGGAGAGTGGAGGGAAGAGGGAAGAGAAGAGAAAGGAGGAGGGAGGGAAGGGAGGGAGGGGAGGGGAGAAGAAAGGAGGAGTGGAGGGAAGGGAGGGGGAGGGAGGGAGAGAAAGGAGGAGTGGAGGGAGAGAGAGAGGAGAGGAGAGGAGAGGAGAGGAGAGGAGAGGAGAGGAGAGGAGAGGAGAGGAGAGGAGAGGAGAGGAGAGGAGAGGAGAGGAGAGGAGAGGAGAGGAGAGGAGAGGATCAGTACCGCAATATTTTTTCATGGCAACAATGAAAACACGAAGCAAACTCTTGGGCCTTTAAAAACCTGCTGTATGTAAATTGTGTGCAATAAATGTTTTCCTAAAGAAGTTAAATCCGCTTCGTGTTTTGGTTCCTGTCCACGATACTAACGAGTATAGTGATACTGGTTAGGCGACAGTAAAATTGTGAGAATAGAGGTTTTGGCAGAAGCACAGACATGTATGCTGTAGAGAAAGAGAGTGAGAGAGTGAGAGGTTGAGTGACTGAGAGAAACTGAATGTGATTGCTTGTATTTGTAGTCATTCCGCATGGCACGGATCAAGAGATTTGGTGATTACTGCAGCACACATACACACAGACCCCCCCCCCCTCATGTACACACACACACATAGACCCCCCCCCATACACACACACACACACACACATACACACAGATCCCCCCATACACATACACACACACACAGACCCCCCTATACCCACACAAACACACATATAAAAATACACACACACTGGCCTACAGTAATGTATGGACGACCATGGGCTGATTAAACGGCTCAGTGCAATCCAGCCCAATCCGACACAAATCCACACTATTCATTCCAAGAGGTTCATAACTAAATTCACCATGTTGGGTTGGGGGAAAGGGGCCGTGGGGCTTCATAACTAAATCCAATGTTGGGTTGGAGGGGGGAGGGGCCGTGCTGCTTCATAACTAAATCCATCATGTTGGGTTGGAGGGGGAGGGGCCGTGCTGCTTCATAACTAAATTCATCATGTTGGGTTGGGCGGGGGGGTGTGCTGCTTCATTACTAAATTCACCATGTTGGTTGGGGGGGGGGCGTGCTGCTTCATAACTAAATTCATGTGTGTGTGGGATAGAGTGTGTGTGTGTGGGATAGAGTGTTTAAGGCCTGTGTGTGTGGGATAGAGTGTTTAAGGCCTGTGTGTGTGGGATAGAGTGTTTAAGGCCTGTGTGTGTGGGATAGGGTGTTTAAGGCCTGTGTGTGTGGGATAGAGTGTTTAAGGCCTGTGTGTGTGGGATAGAGTGTTTAAGGCCTGTGTGTGTGGGATAGAGTGTTTAAGGCCTGTGTGTGTGGGATAGAGTGTTTAAGGCCTGATGTGTTTGCCTGTGTGTGGATGGAGTGTTTAAGGCCTGTGTGTGTGGGATGGAGTGTTTAAGGCCTGTGTGTGTGGGATGGAGTGTTTAAGGCCTGTGTGTGTGGGATGGAGTGTTTAAGGCCTGTGTGTGTGGGATAGAGTGTTTAAGGCCTGTGTGTGTGGGATAGAGTGTTTAAGGCCTGTGTGTGTGGGATAGAGTGTTTAAGGCCTGTGTGTGGGATAGAGTGTTTAAGGCCTGTGTGTGTGGGATGGAGTGTTTAAGGCCTGTGTGTGTGGGATGGAGTGTTTAAGGCCTGTGTGTGTGGGATGGAGTGTTTAAGGCCTGTGTGTGTGGGATAGAGTGTTTAAGGCCTGTGTGTGTGGGATGGAGTGTTTAAGGCCTGTGTGTGTGGGATGGAGTGTTTAAGGCCTGTGTGTGTGGGATAGAGCCTGTGTGTGTGGGATAGAGTGTTTAAGGCCTGTGTGTTTAAGGTTTAAGGCCTGTGTGTGTGGGATGGAGTGTTTAAGGCCTGTGTGTGTGGGATGGAGTGTTTAAGGCCTGTGTGTGTGGGATGGAGTGTTTAAGGCCTGTGTGTGTGGGATGGAGTGTTTAAGGCCTGTGTGTGTGGGATGGAGTGTTTAAGGCCTGTGTGTGTGGGATGGAGTGTTTAAGGCCTGTGTGTGTGGGATGGAGTGTTTAAGGCCTGTGTGTGTGGGATGGAGTGTTTAAGGCCTGTGTGTGTGGGATGGAGTGTTTAAGGCCTGTGTGTGTGGGATAGCTGGTTCCAGACATATGGATTCCTACAGCGTATGTATTCCTATATGCTCTTCCTCGTATTCCCCAGATTTTGGAGAAAGCATTCCAAGCTGTGCTGAACCGTGCTAGTCCAAGATCCAAAACAATAAAAAGAAGAGAGTATGTGTGGGCCAGGCAGAACAGACCAACTAGGGCTAAAGCCCTGATCAGGTAGTCAGTTCTGTGTGATGTTATGGTCTGTTCAGGGGAACACGCTCTCTGATCAGGTAGTCAGTTCTGTATGATATTATGGTCTGTTCAGGGGAACACGCTCTCTGATCAGGTAGTCAGTTCTGTGTGATATTATGGTCTGTTCAGGGGAACACGATCCCTGATCAGGTAGTCAGTTCTGTGTGATGTTATGGTCTGTTCAGGGGAACACGCTCCCTGATCAGATAGTCAGTTCTGTGTGATGTTATGGTCTGTTCAGGGGAACACAATCCCTGATCAGGTAGTCAGTTCTGTGTGATGTTATGCAGGGTGTTTTAATGATGATCAGAGCAGTAGAAAGGAGAAAGACAGAGCAGTGTATCTGGGTCACTAGAGTCCATGAATTCCAAGTCCCTGCTGAACAAAAGGACAGGAAATTGATCCGTCGCTATATCCATTGCAAGCCAAACACAGCGTGTGTTGTTGTATGCAGGGAAATGAAAATGTCTTCCACTCTCCCAATCCTCCACTCCTCCACTCCCCACCCTTCACTCTCCCCACTCTTCCACTCCTCACTCTTCCACTCCTCCACTCCCCACCCTTCCCTCTCCCCACTCTTCCACTCTCCACTCTTCTTCTCCCCTCTTCCACTCCCCACCCTTCCCTCCTCACTCTTCCACTCTCCACTCTTCTTCTCCCCTCTTCCACTCCCCACTCCTCACTCTTCCACTCCCCACTCTTCCACTCCTCATTCTTCCACTCCCCACTCCTCACTCTTCCACTCCTCACTCTTCCACTCCTCACTCTCCACTCCTCCACTCCCCACCCTTCCCTCTCCCCACTCTTCCACTCCCCACTCTTCTTCCCCTCTTCCACTCTTCACTCTTCACTCCTCACTCTTCCACTCCTCACTCTCCACTCCTCCACTCCCCACCCTTCCCTCTCCCCACTCTTCCACTCTCCACTCTTCTTCTCCCCTCTTCCACTTCTCACTCTTCACTCCTCACTCTTCCACTCCTCACTCTTCTACTCCTCACTCTTCCACACATCACTCCCCACTCTTCCACACCTCACTCTTCCACTCCCCATTCTTCCACTCCTCACTCTTCCACTCCCCCTCCCCACTCTTCCACTCCTCAATCTTCCACTCCCCACTCCTCATTCTTCCACTCCTCACTCTTCCACTCCCCATTCTTCCACTCCTCACTCTTCCACTCCTCACTCTTCCACTCCCCACTCCTCATTCTTCCACTCCTCACTCTTACACTCCCCCCACTCTTCCACTCCCCACTCCTCACTCTTCCACTCCTCACTCTTCCACTCCCACTCTTCCACTCCCCACTCCTCACTCTTCCACTCCCCACTCCTCACTCTTCCACTCCCCACTCCTCACTCTTCCACTCCTCACTCTTCCACTCCTCACTCTTCCACTCCCCACTCTTCCACTCCTCACTCTTCCACTCCTCACTCTTCCACTCCCCACTCTTCCACTCCTCACTCCCCACTCTTCCACTCCTCACTCTTCCACTCCCCACTCTTCCACTCCTCACTCCCCACTCTTCCACTCCTCACTCTTCCACTCCCCACTCTTCCACTCCCCACTCTTCCACTCCCCACTCCTCACTCTTCCACTCCCCACTCCTCACTCTTCCTCTTCCCCACTCTTCCACTCATCACTCTTCCACTCCTCACTCTTACACTCCTCACTCTTCCACTCCCTCACTCTTCCACTCTTCACTCTTCCCTCACTCTTCCACTCCCCACTCTTACACTCCTCACTCTTCCACTCCCCACTCATCACTCTTCCACTCCTCACTCTTCCACTCCCCACTCTTCCACTCCTCACTCAGAGTGAGGACTCTTCCACTCCTCACTCTTCCACTCCCCACTCTTCCACTCCTCACTCAGAGTGAGGACTCTTCCACTCCTCACTCTTCCACTCCTCACTCTCCACTCCTCACTCTTCCACTCCCCACTCCCCACTCCTCACTCTTCCACTCCTCACTCTTCCACTCCCCACTCTTCACTCCCCACTCCCACTCCCCACTCATCACTCTTCCACTCCTCACTCTTCCACTCCCCACTCCTCACTCTTCCACTCCCCACTCTTCCACTCCTCACTCAGAGTGAGGACTCTTCCACTCCTCACTCTTCCACTCCTCACTCTTCCACTCCTCACTCTTCCACTCCTCACTCTCCACTCCCCACTCTTCCACTCCTCACTCTTCCACTCCTCACTCTTCCACTCCCCACTCTTCCACCCCTCCTCACTCTTCCACTCCCCACTCTTCCACTCCTCACTCTTCCACTCCCCACTCTTCCACTCCCCACTCTCACTCTCCACTCCTCACTCTTCCACTCCCCACTCCTCACTCTTCCACTCCTCACTCTTCCACTCCTCACTCTTCCACTCCTCACTCTTCCACTCCCCACTCTTCCACTCCCCACTCCTCACTCTTCCACTCCCCACTCATCACTCTTCCACTCCTCACTCTTCCACTTCCCACTCCTCACTCTTCCACTCCTCACTCAGACTGAGGACTCTTCCACTCCTCACTCTTCCACTCCCCACGCCTCACTCTTCCACTCCCCACTCTTCCACTCCTCACTCTTCCACTCCCTACTCTTCCACTCCTCACTCTTCCACTCCTCACTCTCCACTCCTCACTCTTCCACTCCTCACTCTTCCACTCCTCACTCTTCCACTCCCCACTCCTCACTCTTCCTCTCCTCACTCTTCCACTCCTCACTCTTCCACTCCCCACTCCCCTCTCCTCACTCTTCCACTCCTCACTCTTCCACTCACTCTTCCACTCCCCACTCCTCACTCTTCCACTCCTCACTCTTCCACTCCCCACTCTTCCACTCCTCACTCTTCCACATCTGTGTGACCCTGATTTAGCCCACTGCAGTAAAATGTTAAATAGCTCAGCTTTAACGAGTGAAAAGGTTCACATCTACACCTCCACCTGTGGTCACGTCAACATCCTCGTCAACTTCCTCGTAAACTTCCTCACCTAGTGCTGCCAAGCTCCTCCCTCTCTCCCTCTCTCACCTCCCTGTCTGTCTGTCCATCTGTCTGTCAGTCTGACTACCTGTCTGTCCGTCTGACTGACTACCTGTCTGTTTAATTCTCAGTCTTCTTGACTAACTGACAGACTGACTGCCTGCCTGAGGTAGTGAAAGTATATATTTTCCTCTGTACAGAAACAGCCAGCCATGAGGATGAGAGACAAACCAGCCTGGTCACTAGAAATAGACAGCGATTTTGGACTTTTGAAAGATCTGAGAACGTCAATATATGCCTTCCTTGGTGCTCACAAACAAAAACTACATTTGCCCAGGGCACAAACTCATCCATAATACATCAAATTTTGAAGGGAAACTATGAGATCTTGTTGAGAAAAACAGCTAGTTTAATATATCCACTCTGAAACACACACAAGGCACCCTGCTGACCACACACCACGGTCAGGCTCGGAGAACCAGGCCAGGGTGGAGCCCACATCATTAGCCTAGCCGAGGAGACTCATTATGGAGAGGGATCCTAGCAGCCAACCCCAGGACCAGAGGATCAGAGACCAGACCACTACTAGAAGTTAGAAAGGAAGACTGGATACTGAGTAGGTATCTAATATTTATATGACTAACTCTCTCTCTCTGTCTCTCATCAACACTATGAATATGAAGGAGAATCCCTCAGAGACCTATACAGTTCAAACGCCTAGCGAATAAATAAAAAACTATTAATCAATAAAAAGGTTGGCCATCATTCAGATTTTCATCATTTATAATGGTTCTATTAAGGTGTCAGAAAATGTGCCCCCTTATCACAGCCTCAGAGAGAGACAAATATATCACAGCCTCAGAGAGACACAAATATATCACAGCCTCCGAGAGACACAAATATATCACAGCCTCCGAGAGACACAAATATATCACAGCCTCCGAGAGACACAAATATATCACAGCCTCAGAGAGACACAAATATATCACAGCCTCAGAGAGACACAAATATATCACAGCCTCAGAGAGACACAAATATATCACAGCCTCCGAGAGACACAAATATATCACAGCCTCCGAGAGACACAAATATATCACAGTCTCAGAGACACAAAAATATATCACAGCCTCCAAGGGACACAAATATATCACAGCCTCCTCAGAGAGACAAATATATCACAGCCTCAGAGAGACACAAATATATCAGCAGCCTTTTATCTGACTTACAGTCATGTGTGCATACATTCAAATGGGTGGTCCCGGGGATTGAACCCATCACAAGCGCCATGCCTCTGAGCTACAGGACCACCCCATCATATCACAGCCTCCGAGAGACACACATATATCACAGCCTCCGAGAGCCACAAATATATCACAGCCTCCGAGAGACACAAATATATCACAGCCTCAGTGAGACACAAATATATCACAGCCTCCGAGAGACACAAATATATCACAGCCTCAGAGAGACACAAATATATCACAGCCTCAGTGAGACACAAATATATCACAGCCTCCGAGAGACAAATATATCACAGCCTCCGAGAGACACAAATATATCACAGCCTCAGAGAGACACAAATATATCACAGCCTCAGTGAGACACAAATATATCACAGCCTCCGAGAGACAAATATATCACAGCCTCCGAGAGACACAAATATATCACAGCCTCAGAGAGACACAAATATATCACAGCCTCAGAGAGACACAAATATATGACAGCCTCCGAGAGACACAAATATATCACGGCCTCAGAGAGACACAAATATATCACAGCCTCCGAGAGACACAAATATATCACAGTCTCCGAGAGACAAATATATCACAGCCTCCGAGAGACACAAATATATCACAGCCTCAGAGAGACAAATATATCACAGCCTCAGAGAGACACAAATTTATCACAGCCTCAGAGAGACACAAATATATCACAGCCTCAGAGAGACACAAATATATCACAGCCTCAGAGACACAAATATATCACAGCCTCAGAGACTCAAATATATCACAGCCTCAGAGAGACACAAATATATCACAGCCTCAGAGACACAAATATATCACAGCCTCAGAGACTCAAATATATCACAGCCTCAGATACACAAATATATCACAGGCTCAAAGACACAAATATATCACAGCCTCAGAGACACAAATATATCACAGCC